>NC_056749.1:635798760-635961260 GCF_019279795.1 Protopterus annectens
CCCCTTCATAGTGTGTCCCCCTTATGTGTCATTCTCCAGGATCCCACCCTATCCCCTTCATAGCGCATTTCCTCCCTTATGTGTCATTCTCTAGGATCCCACCCTATCCCCTTCATAGTGTGTCCCCTCCCTTATGTGTCATTCTCCAGGATCCCACCCTATCCCCTAGTGTACACTATGGTTGAGTAGCTGTTAAGTTGTTCACATCATACATATTAATATAGCAATGCTCCAGCTATATGCTATTACAGCAATACTCTTCATCCACCATTCCAGCTCTGTTTTCTTCTGCAGTCTTTTGTTCAGCATGCAAGTGCTTTGTCCTACTGATCCATCTGCAATTACCTCTCTGGCACATGTTCAACATCAGTACTACATAAATATGCAACATCTGTCCATGAATCTCAACAATAATATCTCGCCTTCTGTGTGTTGAGTGCGTGTGTGCGCGTGTGTGCGCGTGTGTGCGTGTGTGTGTGTGTGTGTGTGTGTGTGTGTGTGTGTGTGTGTGTGTGTGTGTGTGTGTGTGTGTGTGTACATAAATGTAAAGCTCCAGAACTGAGTTAGAAGGATGACTGTATGCTTCTTTTAAGAGTTAAGGTATTCTGCCTAGGTTGCATTACCCCTCATAATACACACAGGGGATGCATCAGGCCAAGTACACTCCCTTTCATAGATTTTTATATCTTCCACTGTATACACATATCTGAAAGATTAATTAGTTACACTTCAGTTGGGTTAGGGAGGAAATCTACGTCACATGGACTGGGAGCATGTTTCAGAGAAGGGGTAGTCTCTGGGATACATACCTGTCTCTCCAGCAGGTCCTATTTATATCACAGGGAAGGATTAATTATTTAGAATGGATAATTCTGATACTGTTTGTTTTGTGGATATGCAAGATGTCCATTAGGTTGGAGTCTGCCAATGCCTTGTATGACAGGCATAGGTCTCTACTCAACAGCCTGTAGGAGACAGAATACAGGGATAGGGCCTTGAGGTGGTCTGCATAGGACATGTTCCTTAAGCCCTGTATTATTTTAGTCAGTAATCTCTGTGGATGTTCCAGTTGTTGGATGTGGTTGGTTAGGTAAATACAAAGGGGGCACTGTACTCAATGATAGGTCTGATGTATACCAAATACAGTGTTAACAGTGATCTCCTTGGATACAGGCTCCATACCTTTTTTTTATAAGGTGCGCAATATAGAATGATTTCCTGCTACTGTACACATGTGGTGGTCAAAGGCTAGATTACTGCCTATGTGTGTCCCCAGGTCCCTGACTACTGGGTCAACCCATAGGGGTGGGTTGTCAATATGATAGTAATCAGGGGTCGTATGACTTCTCAAAGGATACTTTTATGCATTTCTTGGCATTTAATTTTACTTCATGGTTGTGATGCAAGTTATTTGTTGGTGATAGCCCTTTCTAGAGAATATTGTGTCAGTGGTAGATTCTATGACTACTCCTAATTTGCAGTCATCTGTATATATATATATATATATATATATATATATATATATATATATATATATATATATATATACAGAGAGAGAGAAAGAGAGATATGGGAGTCTAATGTTTGATCAATGTTTTATTACATCAAATTGTGAAAAGCCAGTACAGCTGATCAAAAATAAAGTGTACCTTCTTTTTTCAGCTAGATCAGGGTACAGTGAGGAAAGATAAATTTTCCTTTTCCTGATGCAGTGCAATCTCAGTGTTGGCATACATGTATATATAAATAGAGAGAGATGGATATATATATATATATATATATATATATATATATATATATATATATATATATATACACATCGAACATGCACTTTCGCTAAAGTAAACAAAACAAAATTAAAAAATACACGCAAAACAAAATGTAAACACTGCTATGCAGGGGGCAAGCCCCCCTGCGCCCCCCACATCCCCCTACTTTAATATTCTAACTCCAAGATCGCACTACAGTAGGGAAAAGGGAATATTCCCTTATCTCCACTGTGCCATGATCTCCACAAAAGATGTGTTAGTTGTACATCAACAGAATATGTTGATGTACAACTAACAAAACATGCAAACTGCATGTTTTTTCATTTTTTACTTTGTTTTAGCAAAAGTGCATATTCGATGTTATGCACTTTTGCTAAAGTTAGCTCGTCAAAGGCAATTCGATTAACTGCACTTTCGACGTTCTGACAATGACCCATATATATATATCTGTGTGTGTGTTTGTGTGTATATATATATATATATATATATATATATATATATATATACACACACACACACACACACACACACACACATACACGTATATACATACATATATATATATATATATATATATATATATATATATATAGATAGATAGATATAGATATGTTTGTCTTTTCGGCTTTTCCCAGTTAGGGGTCGCCACAGTGGAACTCCAGTCCGCTAATGATTGGCAGTAGATTTTTTATGGTGCCAAGTTGCCAGCCTGACGCCCAACCTTCAGTGAAGGCACGCCCATTCACACATGTCTTTCGGAGGCCACTCATCCATGGAGAGGGCTTGCAGACTCCACACAGAAGGCACTCCAGCCATGAATCGAACAGGAGAACCTCTTGCTCTGAGGCAACAATGCTACCGCTGTACCATTGCGGCTACCCAGATAGATATAGATATGAGTGTTTATAATTAGAAGGGGTGTGTGGGAGAGCAGCTCCAACATCCAGCCTCCAAAAAATTTTTTTTTTCAAATTATTTAAGGTTTCAAACTATTAACAGTTTAATATTTTAGTGTTTCGGAATTATGATATGTTGATAGGTTCATAGGTTCATAGGTTCATACTAGGCTATCTGCCCTAGGGCATTTATAAGCCTAGCCAGAATGTGTTTGGCTTTCGCCACCCATTTTAAATTTATTTTGCTATGCCCTTTTTCAAGGTTAGTATACTGTGCCTCTGTCTAACTGTGACACATAAGTGATACCCAGGGTAAACCAACGATCTCCCATCCACTCATCAAGATTCCTCTTGAATAGAGTCAATGAGGAACTCTGCCTAACCTGGACTGGGATTTTATTCCAGAGTGAAGGGAGCCTCTGGGTTATGAATCTGTCCCTCCAGCAGGTCCTATTTATTTCAATGCTGAGGTTCAAGTCTCTCGAGCGTGTAGCTCAATGGGATTTGGATTTTCTGAGGTGCAGCATGTCCATTAATTCTGGGTTGGACATGGCTTTATACGTCAGGCACAGATGGCCTCTGAACAGGCGGTATGCTACTGAGTAGAGCTGGAGTTTCTTTAAACGGGCAGCATATGGCATCTGTTTGAGCCCTTTGATCCTCTTGGTGAGGTACTTTTGGGGTCTTTCCAGTTACTGCAGGTGTCTTCTGGTAAGGTGCATCCCAAAAGGGGCATTGTACTCAATTATGGGCCTGATGAGGGATGAGTAAAGAGGCACGATGACCTCCCCTGATCTTGATGTGAATCCCTTCATGATTAGGTGGGCTATATAAAATGTTTTTCTAACCACTTTGGCCACGTGGTTGTCAAATGAGAGATTGCTATCAACTTGGGTCCCCAGGTCCCTAATTACTTCTTCTGTACTTAATGGATTACCACCTATGTGGTAATTTGTTGGCACTTTGTTTTTGCCAAAGGGGATGACTATACACTTTTTGGCATTTAGCTTCAGGCCGTGGCTCTGGCACCAGTTGTCTGTTTCATTGAGGCCCTTTTGGAGGATGCTTGTGTCGGCTGGAGAGTCGATTATGGCGCCCAGTTTGCAGTCATCTGCGAACTTGGTCAGCCACAGTCCCTCTGTGTTGGCCTGTACCTCCGAGAAATATATAACAAGAGAGGTCCCAGGACTGAGCCTTGTGGGATGCCACTTGAAACTGGTTTGGAGTCTGACATGGCTCCAGCAATTCTAACCATGTGGGTTCTGTCCTTGAGCCAGTTTGCAATCCATCTAGTGACATGGGGTTTATATTTAAGCTGGTGAGCTTATCTATAATGCCCGAGTGGGGTATTGTATCGAAGGCTTTTGCGAGGTCCAGGTAGGCTGTGTGGACCACCTTCCCCATGTCAATGGCCTTGGTGACTGTTTCAAAGAAATCAACCAGGTTTAAAAGGCAGGATCTGCCCTTAACAAAGATGAACTGGGTAGGATCCAGTATCTGTAGGTCCCCAATATCTTTATTTATGAGGTCCATGATGATCCTTTCCATAGTTCTGCAGACCAAGCTAGTCAGGCTTATGGGGCGATAGTTTCCAGGATCCGTTGAGGCACCACCTTTATGGAGAGGGACCACTGTTGCTGTACACCACTCTTTGGGCACATATCCTGTAGTAAGGCTGAGATTGAATAGTAGTTTTATATTTGGGTTTAGCTCTTCTTGGAGTTCATGTAGGACGCAGCCTGGGACACCGTCTGGTCCCATTGATGCTGTGTTTTTTGCTTTGAAGAGGGCGACTCTTACCTGAGCATCTGAGATGTCAGGGGGGCAGCACTCTGCTGGGATAGATATTTGCCCTTTGGTGGGAGGGGAGTTTGCGCTGAACCTGTCAGCTAGGATGTTGGCAATGTCTGTGGGTTCAGTGTATTTTTTGTCATTTTGGACTAATTCTGAGCATATCTGGGAATTACCACCCAAGTTCCTAACATAATTAAAGAAAGCCTTATGATTATCCTTAGTGTCCTGTGCATTTTTTCTCTCAAAGCTGGCCTTAGACAATTTTATGAGTGCCTTTAGTTTTTTGCTAATACTGATCAGGGATGCCTTCCCTTTTTGGGATTTTGCTCTATCATTTAGTAGCTTCCTCCTTCTATTGTATAGTTTGTTTATGGCTGGGGTCCACCAGGCAGGACGTCTGCCTTTGGAGGATTGGGTCTTGGTTTTATTTGGGATCGCATGATCCATGCATTCCTGAAGGTGTTCATAGAATGCGTTTATAAAGGATTCTGCGGTCTGGGCCGTATTTTCCACAGGCCCGGAGGCTTTGAAGGATTCCACCTCGGTTCTGAGGAGTGTGAAATTTGCTTTAGAGAAGTTTTTCACTGTGGTTTTCTGGGCAGGGGGTGGAGTCGAGATGTGAATATCCAGTGAGATTAGTTTATGGTCTGATCTTACCAGTGAGGGATACACTTCTGGTCTGGAGCATAGAGTCCCAATGTTGGTGATGATCAGGTCCAGTATGTTTTCCCCTCTTGTGGGAGTGGTAACAAGTTGTTCCATAGCATTTGCGTTTATAAATTCTAGGAACCTTTGGGCTAGGGTGTTGGAGCTAGAGTAATGCTCCCAGTCTATGTTTGGGTAGTTGAAGTCGCCCATTATAATGGTGTTTGGAGAGACCTTCATATTTTCCAGTGTTCTCAGGAAGGCCGAGTGGGGTTCCTGGGTTTGGGAGGGTGGTCTGTAGCAGGCTATAAAATGGAAGGCAGTTTTACCTACTGTTAGTTGCACATGGATAGTCTCTGATGCTTCGTGCTTTGCCACCAACCTGGAGGTGTGCGTATCTTTGATGAATATCGATACTCCCCCTCCTTTTGTGGTTCAGTCCAAGTTTTGGGGCCGAAAAGCATGGTATGAGGTATAACCTGGTAGTGCTGGGGTGCTCTCGGGAGCCTTGAACCAGGTTTCTGTTACTGCACAGATATCGATGTTCTCCATGCAAAGGAGAGTTTCGAGTGCATGCATCTTGAGGTTTAGACTACTGGCGTTGAGTAGCATTACTCTTAGTTTCTTATCCCTTGTGACACCTATGGAGGTGGGTTTGTCTTTTGAGCCTTGCCTAAAAAAGGCACTATGGGGGTAGCAAGAGCCTTTGCCAATATCCGAAAGCCCAGGGGTGACAGGTGCAAGCCGTCCCTAGCGAAGCATCGTGGCTTGTCGGGCATATCATCCCAAGCTGACAGGCATTGGATCCCCTTTGAATGACACCAGTACTTAAGCCAATTGTTGAAATTGATCATCTTGTCTTCATATTGTGGCATCATTCTTGGTGAGGGTAAGATGCTACTCAAGGTCAGGGTCATACCAGCCTGGGCTACATGCTCAGAGAGCTCCTTTATGTCTCTTTTCATGTAGTCCAGGGAGGTACGTCTCAGGTCATTCACACCAGCATGGACAATGACTGAGTCATATTTGTATATTTGCCTTGGAGTGACCTGAGTGTTTGTGTTATGTGGCGGATCCTAGCGCCCGACAGGCTGCTCACCATGACCCTCTCCTTGTTCAGCCTGGTGAGCGGGACGTCAGTGTGCCTGATGATAGAGTCACCTATTACAAGTGTATCAGGTGTGTTGTTTAGTCTTAAGGGCTGTGACTGTTCGGCACACTGGCTTTGTGAGATATGTGTTGCACGAGTGTGGTTTTGATTGTCATAATAGATATGGATAGATAAATAAATAGATCGATAGCTAGATAAAGATATGGATATATGTAAATATTGCCATATCTATTTATATATATATATATATATATATAGATATATATAGATATATATATATATATATATATATATATATATAGATATATATATATATACACACACACACACACACACACATATACAGCTCTCTTTCTCTCTCTCTCTCCATACATATATATATATATATATATATATATATATATATATATATATAAATAAATATATATATATATATATATATATATATATATATATATATATATATATATATATATATAAATAAATATATATATATATATATATATATATATATATATATATATATATATATATATATGGGTCCCCTTCAGTAAATCGAACATATAACAAGTTCGAACCTCATATGGCCGAGACCTAAATGTTCAATCGGACTGAATGGAGATCTCCGTACAGTGCAGAATGGGAAGATTTCCCTTCTCCACAATGCAGTGTGATCTTGGAGTTGGAATATTTAAGTAAGGGGGTGTGGGTGGCAAAGCCCCCCATGTGGGAGGTGCAGGGGGGTGTAGTCCCCCCGGTACAGACATTTAATTTTGTTTTTTGTTGTTTTTTCTGTTTTTACTTCAGTGTTCGAACTATTACAAGTTCGAACATATGGTCTCAGCCATATGTGGTTCGAACTTGTAATATGTTCAATCTACTGAAGTAGATCTATATATATATATATATATATATATATATATATATATATATATATATATATATATATATATATATATATATATATATATATGCATGTATATATAGATATATATGCATGTATTTATAGATATATATGCATGTATATATAGATATATATATATATATATATATATATATAGATATATACATATATACATATATATAGAGAGAGACATACACAAATGCATACATTTTTAATTTTCTTTTCTATTTCTCATGTCTTGTATATAGTTACTTGTTTTTCTTGTTGAAGTTATTATATGCACATAATTGATATATTTATAAATCTTTTATACTTTTTAATTGCTTATGAAATATTGTCGATACATATTTCTTGACTAAAAACATTGCAAGTGTTACTTTCATTTAAAGTGTTTTATTTCTGTGTAACATTGCAGTGTTTAGCAGTAATCAGCACTATGGTGTGTGGCAATGTAACATTTTCCCACATCAGCTGCAAACAGAACAAGAGGGTTATTTCAAGTTGTCTAATAGATGCACAAGTGTGTATACACTTCACCACTTACACTGCTAGTATTAGTTATTGCACTTGTACATACTATATAATAATTTGGATTATTTTTTATTCTTAATTATGTAGTTATGTTTTTTCAGAGCTGAACTATTTTAAAAACAGTATTTTTGTATAACGTGAGTTGTTTGTCAATTATTTATGGCATTGTAATCTACAGGGGTTAAAGGCCTTGGTCCCACACTGTTGTTCTCAGATATGTGAGGGACCGAGAATATAGGACCTCACCATTGGTACTCAATTTGAATGTGACAGCCTGGGTCACTGTATGATGATCTGCATTGCTGACCACAATTAAAGACAGAAGGTATGATTGGCAGTAACAACTTATCACATATACACACTACAGCTTTGGGTTATGACCCTCACCCGCCACACCCACATAAGCCTTCCACTGTGCATCTATAGATTAGAGTCACTGTCTGGTACCAAGGTCTCAGTTACTGAACACTCTTCCAAGTGTCCTCCAATATATTAAATTATATAGTACCTTAGAGACCAACATTCTATCTTCAAAAAAAGGTAGATGCCAACAGTTGCACCAATGTTATAAGGTTTTGCTTATACAGTAATAAATAAGACTCCATTCACAGGTTTATATAAATAAATAATTAAAAGCACTTTCATTGAGAGAAAGCTGCTGTATATTAAATTATCTGTGTATCAACTGCCCAAAGCACAAAATACTGAGGAATACAACTCTGTTTTTATTCCATAAGAAATCACTACCAATGTAATTTCTAAGTGTTTATCAGCAGTGATTCCTTTGCATTGGGGGATTTCTCTCTTTTTTTGAGGTGGTTACAATGGTAGAGATGATATATATAAGTCTGAAGTTTTGCATGGACTTCTCCCCTGGAAAAAAAAAAGTCTTGCCAATTTAATTTTTCACTCTTCTGTGTTTGTGGCCTTATTTAAAAGTGTTTTCAATCTCAATCCTCATAATTTTGGAATTTAAGGATCCACAGCAGGACTGAAAAAACTGGGTAAAGGCATATGTCAGATATATAAGCTAATAACTGATTCAACAGTGAAGAATTAAAGTAAATATTTTAGATAGCTGTCAACAGGATAGTATTAGTCACTACATAATATTAAGCTGATACAGATAGGAAGTTTACTTGTTTCTGAGGAAAAAGGCTTTGTCCTGGTCCCCTTCAATAAACACATCACACCGAATGACATTTGACGACTTTTATTAAACTTCATAAACATAACTTCATTAACTAATATTATTTCTTAATCACAACATAAGCATCATATAGCTGACATTAATCACAGCATAAACATTCATAAACCTGTTCATAGGTTCATAATTAGATACTAAGCTATCTGCCCTAGGGCATTTATAAGCCTAGCCAGAGTGTATTTGCCTTCCGCCTCCCTATTAGATTAGCCTACTGCGCCTCTGTAAAGTAGGTCACAGAAGGTACCCTTTTAAGATTAGTTTACTGTGCCTCAGTCTAGCAGGGACACAGAAGAGATCCCAGGGGTGAATTTGCGATTTCCCATCCACGCGTCCAGATTTTGCTTGAAGACGGTCAGCGAGGGGTTATGTCTAACATGAATTGGGATTCTATTCCAGAGTGAGGGGAGCCTCTGGGAAATGAATCTGTCCCTCCAGCATGTCCTATTTATTTTTGTGCTGAGGTTTAGGTCCCCGGAGTGTGTAGTTCTAAGGGACTTGGATTTTTTGAGGTGGAGCATGTCCATTAATTCTGGGTTTGACATGGCTTTGTATGTCAGGCATAGATTGCCTCTGAGTAGGCGGTAAGCAACTGAGTAGAGCTGGAGTTTCTTTAGTCGAGCTGCATAGGACATCTGTTTGTAGCCCATGATCCTCTTGGTGAGGTACTTTCGGGGTCTCTCCAGTTGCTGCAGGTGTCGGGTAAGGTACATCCCAAAAGGGGCATTGTATTCAATTTTGGGCCTGATGAGTGACGAGTAGAGGGGCACAATGACCTCTCTTGATCTAGATGCAAACCCTTTTGTGATAAGGTAGGCTATATAGAAGGTCTTTCTAACCACTTTGGCAACGTGATTATCAAAGGAGAGATTACTATCTACGTTTGTCCCCAAATCTCTAATTACTTCTTCTGTACTTAATGGATTACCACCTATGTGGTAATTTGTGGGCACCTTGTTTTTCCCAAAGGGGATGACTATGCACTTTTTAGCATTTAGCTTGAGGCCGTGGCTCTGGCACCAAGCATCCATCTCTGTGAGACCCTTTTGGAGGATGCTTGTGTCAGTTGGAGATTTGATTATGGCCCCCAGTTTGCAGTCATCTGCGAACTTTGTCAGCCATAATCCCCCCGTGTTAGCCTGAACCTCAGAGAAGTATATACCGAACAAGATAGGTCCCAGAACTGAGCTCTGTGGGATGCCACTTGTAACTGTTTTGGATTCAGACATGGCACCTGTGATTCTGACCATGTGGGTTCTATCTCTGAGCCAGTTTGCAACCCATCTTGTGATATAGGGGTTGATATTTAAGCTGGTAAGCTTATTTATGATGCCCGAGTGGGGTATTGTGTCGAAGGCTTTTGTGAGGTCCAGGTAGGCTGTGTGGACTACCTTGCCCTCATCTATGGCTTTGGTAACTGTTTCAATTAAATCAACTAGGCTTAAGAGGCAAGATCTGCCCTTAACAATGCCGAATTGGGTAGGGTCCAGGGTCTGGAGGCTCCCAATGTCTTTGTTTATGAGTTCCATGATAATACGCCCCATAGCTTTACAGACCAGACTAGTCAGGCTTATGGGGTGATAGTTTCCGGGGTCCGTTGTGGCACCACCTTTGTGGAGTGGGACCACTGTAGCTGTACGCCATTCTTTGGGTACATATCCTGTAGTAAGGCTAAGTTTGAACAGTGACTTAATGTGAGGGTTCAGTTCTTTTTGGAGCTCATGTAAGACACAGCCTGGGACAACGTCCGGTCCCATAGATGCTGTGTTCTTTGCTTTGGAGAGGGCAGCTTTCACCTGTGCATCTGTGATGTCAGGGAGGTTACCATCAGTTGGGATAGGCATTTGCTCCTTTGGGGGGGAAGGGGGGGAGACGTTTGCACTGAATCTGTCTGCCAGGAGGTTGGCTATGTCTGTAGGTTCGGTATATTTTGTACCATTATGCAACAATTCAGAGCATATCTGGGAGTTTCCGCCCATGTTCCTGACATAACTAAAGAAGGCCTTGTGATTATCTTTAGTGTCTAGGGCAATTTTTCTTTCGAAACTGGCCTTGGATGATTTTATGTATGTTTTTGTGTGTTTATGTGTTGGGTATGCAGATGCAATAGGTCTGTGTGAGACTGGATTTGTGGTGTGGGTGGTTACCTTTTCCTCCTGACTGACTGTGCCAGTCTTGGGTTGAGAGAGCTCTGCCTCCAGTTTGGCTGTGTAACTGCATCTTTCACATGTATTAGAGTTTGTTGGAAGGAGGAGAGGGTTGTCTGTGTACATAAGGCAATTGTAACATTGTTTCAAAATTCCCAGATTCACCAGCTGGACTGGAGAGTAACCTTGAAACTGACCCTTGGACATACCAGATTAGTAGAGGGAACTGTTTTTTTACTGATCAGATTAGGGAAGGGAACTGATTTTTCACTTGATCAGGAAGGACCATTCGAGAGCCTAATACTTATGAAAAGCCAAGGAGGGTGTAATGCTTTAGTTAGTTAGTGTTTCCTTATAAGAGCTGAGCAAGTGCAGGGCTTTAGAAAGAGAACAGAGTGATTACTTTGAGAGTTTGAACAGTTCTAAGGGAATAAGTGAAGAGCAGACTTTGTGGAGCCTGGAATAGTTTAAACCTGTTTAGGCGGCACTGCCCGACGCTGCTCAGTGCGCAAAACCACACTAAAAGAGAGTTGTAGGGTTTTAAGACAGAGAGATCAAGGAGTTTAGAATTGACCCAAAATGGCCAATAAAACTACAGCTTCTAGGTAGTAACCACTCTTCCAGGGACAGGCAGGCTGTTCAGTGTTAACCACTCCCACCGGTGAACGCAGAGACTTCCCTTTAGCCCAAGCAAGCACTGGCCTTCTAGAAACTTCCAAACAGTTCAGAACAGCAAATCTGTAACTGGACTTTCTTAACTTTCAGAAAGTGGGAAAAAAGCAAGATTTTTTTTTCTTTCTTTTTGTTGTAGTTTAAAGGTAGCAGAGATACACAAGCAGCAAAATAATCACAACAGTGCAATAAATGACCCCACACTTGAGTGCTAGGCCAAAATCAAGTAAAATGCAGTTTTTAGAGAAAAAAACGATTTTAAATTAAGTGCAACACAGGAAATGCAGTAAACAGGCTCTAGATGTGTTCCAAGTACTGTTACTGTTACAGATATAAACTTTAGCAAGCCGGAAAATGCCAAAAAGTAGGCAGCAAAGCAGTAAAACTTAACAAACAATCAGAAGAAAATACTTAAAATCACAAAAGTGGCTCCTTTTTTTCTCTCAGCGTTTTCTCCCCTTGGTAGGTGCTTCAGCAACAACTAGCAAGCCTGAAAAGATGCTAAAACCACGAGGCAGCCGGGTTTTAAGAGAGACAGATCAAGGAGTTTAGAATTAACCCAAAATGGCCAATAAAACTACAGCTAGGAAAGCATGACCTTGCTCACCCTGACCCCATAAGCAGCGACCTTACCTCTGCTCGCTTATTTACTTATCAAGCAGCATCCCATTGCTCCCTTCATTTACCACTTATTGAATTAAATTTCCAGCCAAATAACCAGCATCCTCCTGCTCACTTTCTTTTCCCAACTCATTGAAATGAAGATCCAACACCAGAGAGGGAACAGAAGAGGGCAAACCTGCCCTTCTTCTCCGCCTTATCCAGATCTATAAAATTACTGCAATCCCCTAGTGTTCCACAAAAAAGGGGAGAGAGGGTGGGTAGCAAGTTCATGCCAAAATGTGATGTCTTACCCAGTTACACTTGCATAAAACCCACTAAGCCCCTCCCCTCCCTTACCTCATTTCCTCTCAATCATCCTTTCAATTTAACCCTTTCATCCTCCCACCCTACTTCCCCTACCCTATTAATTCCCAATACTGCTTATGTCTAACCCCCACCTGAAGGTGTCCCTGGACAAATTGGTTTGTTACCAAATCTAATTTGTCCCAGTCCCCTTCAATAAACACATCACACCGAATGACGTTTGAAGACCGTTATTAAACTTCATAAACATAACTTTATTAACCGATATTATTTATTAATCACAACATAAGCATAGTATAGCTGACATTAATCACAGCATAAACATCCATATAACGTTAGCTAGGGCAGCTTGACCTGGCTCACCCAGACCCCATAAGTAGAGACCTTACCCCCACTTGCTTATTTACATATAAGGCAGCATCCCATTACTCACTTCAATTACCACTTATTGAATTAAAAGTCCAACCAAATAAGCAACATCCAGCTGCTCACTTTCCTTTCCCAACTCATTGAAATGACTATCTAACACCAGAGGAGGGACAAAAGAGGGCAAACCTGCCCCTTTTCTGTGCCCACCAGCCTGACAAGGCTGTTCCCCCTCATTCTTACCAACACTTCCTACAACTTAACCACACAAGGGAATAAGCCAAACATCATTCAGTGTACTCAATGCTCTAAACCAAACTGGACCTCTGTCATCACCACCCAAAGCCCTATCATATAAATACCCAAAGTAGCCAATTGTCTAAAATGCTGCGGTTATACCAATGATCCCTCTCCAATGTTTAAATAATAACCATAACCTTGCATACCCCCTGTATATTAACTAATTCTCACTTATTGTAACTACCAATAGTAGCCTCGTAATTATTCGCAAGTCATTACCTGTCAAATGTACCAACAGAACACTAAACCAATGTCACACAAAACAACACAAGGGCAATTGCATAACATCCTGCCTAACTACAACCCAATATACCGCCCAATGTATATAATAATGACCAAAATAAGTTTTCCTTTCCAACATCAATTTAATAGCGATCCTGCCATCACACCAACTATCCATTATAAACAAAAAAAAATGTAATGACCGTCATAATAATTATTGACCAACAAAGCACCCTCAGAATGGCTTTAATATATCCATAAAATAAATGCCATATAAACTGTAGCTTAATAAACCTCCATTTACCAGCATAAACCCTCAAAAAAAATCTTGTCAATAGCCAATGTTGAACAATCTTCACACTATCAAACCTACCCCCAACCCTTCAAACCAGGGGTGGCTCGTGCTATTGGACTGCAGCCCCTCCAGCTGTAAAATGAAAAGAACAGAATTTGTAAAACTAGCTGCAATTCTCTAATCTTTGCATGCTCAGCGAGTTCCTAGCTGGACTGCCGTCTAACCAGTCTGGATTACAAAGAGAAGGCATCAGTGCACAGATGCCCAGAAGTCTACGCAGTTACAAACCACATAGACTAGTAGGAGAACGGACTGCAATGTCTGCAGTCTAGATAGCAACTGATTGGCTCCTGGCCTGCAATGTCTGCAGTCTGGATAGCAAATGATTGGCTCAAGGCTCAGGAAGCTGCAAGGGAACTGGAGTAATGGTGTAATTTACTGCCCGGCTCGGGAATTCATTTTTGGTGCTCTCAGGACTCGGACTGATGATTTTTTTCCTCACTACTGCTGCTGAACTGCAAGGGAATGTATACAGAGCTGCAAAGGTCAAGGTAATATATACAGGTAATGCTGTGTTGTGTGTGTAAGGGACTGAGGGAATTTTCTCACTGCCCGGCAATTCTGCTCTTGACTTGTGTGTGCTCAGACTGATAGTTTTCTGCTGCGATTCAGCTCAGCAAGTGCTCAGACTGATGGTTGGTTTTCTCACTATTGCAAGTATGTGTGTGTGTGGGAATATATACATAGATGCAAGGGTCAAGGTAATATATACAGGTAATGCTGTGTTGTGTGTGTAAGGGACTGTGGGAATTTTCTCACTGCCCGTAGATTCCACTCTCGACTTGTGTGTGCTCAGACTGATGGTTTTCTGCTGCGATCTGGCTCAGACTGATTGTTGGTTTTCTCACTACTGCAAGTGTGTCTGTGTGTGTGTTTGTGTGTGGGAATATATACAGAGCTGCTGAGTGTGTGTGTGGGAATATATACAGAGCTGCTGTGTGTATGAATATATACATAGCTGCTGTGTGTGTGGGTGTATAAAATGCCCCAAATGAAAACTCCTGGTGGCTAGAACTACTGAGGCTCAAACTCTGTACCTTGGGTACAGGTAGCAAGAGCCTGAATTCCATACCCACCATTACTGCAGTTTTTGCCTCATATTTTTGTTCTGAATCTGTTCTGTTCCTCATAAAATCTGTGGTTTTCTGGATTTTTGTAATAAATAATGACAGGCGTTTAAATTTCAGACTTCATATTCTTCAGAAAATACATGGTAACACTATACAAAACCTTTTATTCTAGCAATTTTCTAAGTTTATAAGATTAAAGTTTGAGCATTGTCTCTATTTTTGGCTATGTTCCCCCATTATTGGCTTTGTGCAGTATTTTTTTGCTAAGAGGTTGAGAGCTATGGTGAGAACTGAGAACTGAATTCACTGAATATGTTTGGGGGTGTATTCCCCCATTATTGGCTTTGTCCAGGTGTTTCATGCTAAGAGGTTGAGAACTATGGTCAGAACTGAATTCACTAAATGATAGCCATTTAAGTTTGTCTTCGTTTGTTTTAAGAAACAACTTATATGGCATAGTGGTATGTTGCTCTAACTGTAGTGCACATGTTCCTGGGTTCAAAACTTGGCAGTAAAATGCACAGTGATAACATAACATTGTAATCTAGCAACTTTCCAAGAGTATACCAGCAATATTTAAAATGTGTATCTGGTTTTTAGGCTTTTGTACCCCCCCCCCAATAAATTTTCCGGATTTCTTGCACTGCAAAGTTGAGAGATACAGTTAAGTGTCGAGTGGATTTTACAAGGAGCTGAGCTTCATGGAAAGAGAAGTTTACTGCTGCTTATACCGAGTCTACTTGCATTGTTAATAGCATAACAGGTTGAATGCTTGCTTTTGAGGCAGAAGGCTGTGGGTTCTACTCCCACAGTATTTAGATGCATTGCTGATACTGTACTGTGTTGTACTTTTAAAGGGGGTGGATGCTGCAGTCCTGAGAATGTCCTCTTTGGCAGAGATACCTAGTAACTATGAATCTATCAGTTTGCTATCCATTCCCTATTGCAATATTACTTTATCATTTTTTTTTTAATGTAACACAGGCAATTTATTCCTCAAGGGCAAAAGGCACTTTATTTGTAGATGAAACAATTAAATATAAAGTTGTTTGCTAGCAGCAACCTCTTCATTAGTTACAGATCTCTTTAATGTGGAATTATTTAAATGACTTTTACTTCTGCAGAGATTGTGCATATTTACTGATACTGGTGGACTGTAGAAGTTTGAGTAGACTTTTATGATGGAAATGTTATGAATTGGGCAGTTTTGTCATTATTGGTGCGTGCATTTTGTTTCATTGTTTACTGGAAAAATGTTCAAAACAATAAATTTAAAATGCCCTTTAACAACTGTACTGTATTATACAAGGAATATAATTTAATACTAATCAGGAAGGTATTTATTGATTATCTGATCAGCTCAGGTATGCCCCCCTCCCAGTTCTTGGTTGAATGTGATTGATTAAGAACCAGTTAAATCGACTGTCTACAAGCACAAACATTTTTTGTTACTGAATATTTTCACTGAGTCTGAATGCTACTGAAAGTGATGAAGCCAGATTGAAGCAATCACTTCTCTTAGATCTTCATTTTTTTGAGGGGATGCTTATTGTCTACACCTAGGGAGCTAAGTCTGTTGTGTAGGATTTCTGCCACACAATTCTCATGCCTGAATTATACCTCTCAACTGTCCAGATTTTCACAGAATGAATAGATTTTTGCTTCTTATTTTTGGTTTGTTCCACATAACATTTGTGGTTTTCTGGCAAATCATTTAGGAATGAAGTCATTTAATAATGAGAGACATTGAGTTTCAGACATCATACCCTTCAGAAAAATGCATGCTAAAGGAAGACCTGTTATTTTATCAACTGTCTAAGTTTATACAATTTTTAGTACTGTTTGTTTGTTCCCCCAACATTTTTGGCCTTGTCCAGATTTCCTGCGTTGAGAGGTTGAAAGGTATGAGCAAATAAATCGCTTTAAAGAATTAGATACATCCAAATCTCTCAACTCTCCCCAATTTTGGCTCAAAATGTTGCTCTCCTCTTAATAATCCCTCTGCAAAATGGTAATTTTGGAAGAAACATGGAGGGTTTACAATTAATAAATAATTGTAATGATCAGTGTTACACATTCCTTTTATTTTAGAAGTGCATGTAGATTCTCTTATTTTGTCAGCTGCTCAACTTAACAGTACTAATATTAAAAAAGTGTCCCTTCTTTGACAGGTTTCCAGCGGTATTGCGTGGCTATTTTATATTTTTGCATCACATTTTTGGTCCATTTTTCATTAAATTGTGGTTTTCTGGCAAATTAGTGACAAATCATTACAGATTGAAGTTAGAAAATAATGACAGACATTTGAGTTTCAGATTTCATACCCTTCAGAAAATTTGTACTAACGTAAGACCTACTATTCTATTATCTTTCTAAGTTTATAAGAGCAATATTTAAAAATCCGCCTTATTTTTGGGCCTTTGTCCCACTTCTATTTATGTTTTTTCCAGATTTCTTGTGCTTAGGTTGAGAGGTATGACAAATATGTCAGGGCCATCACCATCAGCCAGAGACATTTCAAATTGTGATATACTTGTACCCTACTCCCCCATGTAGTGACTCTGGATGTTTCCAAGCAAGGCAAGGAGCAGTTATCCAGTGTAAGTGTGCAAAGTATCCCTCCATCAAAGCTAGACACAAGTACTACAGTGGATTTTCATATATCCTTGATTTTGCAGAATGTTCTGGTTTTCTGTCATATTTTTATACTGTTGATTTATGCTTCTTATTATTTAGAAAATGCATGTTGTTGCAGTGCATGTTGCTCTGTGTTCAAGTAGCAATGCTTTAATGACCATCAAGTAAGCTTGTCTGAGATTGTAAGATGCAAGTAAGCTTTAATAAGCATACTGTTAAAGAATTATCAACATTGAAAGCCTTTTTGTCATTGCCATGCAGAGAATATTTAGATAGCTAGATAACATATGATAGATTCATAGGTCGGTAGTAGGCTATTGGCCCTAGGGCCTATATAAGCCTAGCCAAAAAGGTACCCTGGCTTTTGCCACACAAGAAAATTATTTTCCTGTGCCTTTTCGAGCAGAGCCACAGAGGTGATCCCAGGGGTGAATTTCCTATTTCCCATTTAATCATCAAGATTTTTCTTGAAGAGTGCTAATGAGGAGCTTTGTTTGATATACATAAGTAGTTTGTTCAAGAATATGGGAAGTCTCTAGGACAGAAATCTATCCCTCCAGCATGTTCTGTTTATTGTGGTGACAAACTTTAGGTCACTAGAGCTTGTAGCTCAGAGGGACTGGGATTTCTTTAAGTGGAGCATGCCCAACAGCTCTGGGTTTGCCATAGCTTTGTATGTTAGGCAGAGATCACCTCTGAGTAGGCGATATTCGACAGAGTAAAGCTGGAGCTTTTTTGAGACGGTCTGCGTAGGGCATCTGTTTGAGGCCGGTAATTCTCTTTGTGAGGTATTTCTGTGGCCTTTCCAGTTGTTGTAGATGTCTGTGAGGTACATACCAAAAGGGGCATTGTATTCTGTAATGGGTCTAATGAGTGACGAGTAGAGGGGAACAATGACCTCTTTTTTTTCCTGGATGAGAAACCTTTTGTGATTAGGTGTGCCACGTAGAAGGGTTTCCTGACTACTGTGGCTATGTGATTATCAAAGGAAAGACTACTGTCCACCTGTGTCCCAAGGTCTCTTATCACACTTTCAGTGTTAAGAAGACTACCACCTATGTGGTAGCTCATGGGTACAGTGTTTTTACCAAAGGGGATGACAATGGACTTTTTGGCATTGAGCTTGAGGAAATGGCTTTGACACCAGGCATCTGTCTCAGTGAGGCCCTTTTGTAGGATTTTCATATTGTTAGGAGTTTCGATTATGGCTCCTTGTTTGCAGTCATCTGCGAACTTCGTTAGCCAAAGACCATCTGTGTTAGGCTGTACTTCAGAAAAGTAGATACCAAACAGGAGAGGACCCAGGACTGAACCCTGAACCTAAGCCTTAGGTATTGAAATGCATACAACAGTATTTGCAATAAAGGACAGGATTACAGTATTTTCAGAAGCTCATTACATTTGTTGGAGACTTGCAGTCATCTTTGCAGGCTTTACTGGTAAACTAAACAGAATGACATCTATCATGTGTAGTCCATAACCTGTGCAGTAATCCTTTAAGCAATTTATCTTGAGCTTGTTTGTTGTTTGCTGTTCATTTTTTACTTTGATCATGTTTTCCCTATGAAACAAGTAGATAGTTGTCAGGCAGCACTGCAGCAGGTCTTTTTTGGATAAGAAACATCTTTACAAGGGGGGTAATCGGTATCTCAGAGATTGCTACTTTCAGCATGTTACTTGGTACTTTTATAAAGCTGAATATAAATTATAATTAGAACTGCAGTGCAAGAAGTGGTTTGAGGTGAGTGCTGTTGTTTTTTTATACTTTATTTTGACTGGCATTCCAGTAATGTATTTAAAAAGTAATTTATTTTTTCATGGCTGGCAACCTTTTTGTTTCCATCTAGATATTAAGTAAGCTGTCATGTTGGCAATGCATTGAAATATTTTTTTCTTCACTTCATTTTGTCTTGATTGGACTTTCATAATGATGGTTTGGTATTCAGGGCAGTGTATTTAAAGTCACAGTTTTTGTGGTTTTGAGCATAGCTCTGCCTCTTTCTAGTTGGCCACACCCCTTCCCATTGGGCCCACCCAATCAGCTGTCTCCTGCAGCCCCCTTTTGATTTGAAATCACCAGCCACCACTGCTTCAAACCAATCAACCACCAACCAAAGTTTTGTGAGTTCACATAGATTTGTCACCCGTGTACTACGCTGCTCACAGCTAACTCCTCCTTGACCAACTGAGCCACCTTACCTTGTTCCCAAGCTGGATAAATAACTAAATCTTCCCATCAAAAATCCTTCCCACCAGGAGCTGCAACACAAATATAACCAATATGGCAATCCCCTACCATAAGCTTTCCTTATAAAAGGTACCCCAAACTCCTGCAGCAAGACTAAACAACACTCCATCAAACCCCACCCTCCCTTAAAAAGTCATACATATACCAAAACCACCTCTTATCAGCCAAAAGTGTGAGTCAGATGATGCACGTTACTCACTCTAAATATCTTAACGTGGTATATAACATTAGTAAAACCTGCCTGAAGGACAGATTAGTCTTTCAGAAAATATCAGACCTTTGGAACAATCTCCCACTATATGTCAACAGAACATCTCATTGTCCCTCTTCAAACACAATTTGAACAAGTGAATGGGTAAATTCACCCCAAGGGTTCCACCCACGTCCCTCTTGGACAAGAACAATAGTTACTGCATATGGAAGTAAGGGTTGAACTTGGCTAGCCTAAAAGGGCCTTAAAGCCCTAAGCATAGTAACTTCCTATGATCCTACAATTGTTGTGACTCCACCCTACCTACCCCGAACCCCACCAACACTGACATGTCTTAATCAGCACTAACTAAAATAAAAGTACCTGTAACCTCATCATGCACCCCTCCAGCAACCAACACTTCCACCCCAGCAGAATTCCTTCAGACCAGTAACTGTTGCTCCCTTTGCACTCCCCCATGTGTGACCTCATTGCACAACACTCTAGCGACCGGGACATCCACTGCAACCACCTTCTTCCACCATCTGCCAACTCACTGTGTAGCACTGTAGCAGCTGAAACACCTCTCACAGCACTATCATCTGCAAAAAGAAAGGAAAATGTAAATCCTCTGAAATGCATTAGTAAGGGTTCCACCTTTAACCTGTATGTTCCTCACCTTGGTAAAGGAAGGGGAAACAGTCTTGGAGCATTTCTGTGAACAGCCACTACAAGGACATCCCTGCGCAATCTCTTACACAAATTAAACATTTTCAAAACTACATATTAATCTTTGAGAGTGCAACCTTGGCAGCTTCTCCCAAGTGCTGCTTGCTCTACAAGTGGCTCTAACAGCAACACGTACCCAGCAATGAAAATTAAGATGCATCAAACCAAGAGTGAAACACCTCCATAAACTACCCATACCTCTGACATACCCCTCATCTCTAGGAACGTCCCACATTTAGGGTCATAAATTTCATGTTCTGCGAAGTTCCACATTGAAAAGCTGCCACACAGTCTGCGTCAACAATTTAACTGGCCTCAGTGGTAAATAAAGCTGACATATTACTTCATGTTGTGTCTTTCGGCTTTTCCCGGTTAGGGGTCGCCACAGCGGAACTCCAGTCCGCTAATGATTGGCAGAAGATTTTTACGTGCCAAGTTGCCAGCCCTAATGCACAACCTTCAACAAAGGCACGCCCATTCACGCATGTCTCCACAAAGAAGACGCTCTAGCTGAGAATCGAACAGGACAGCATCTTACTGTGAGGCGACAATGCTACCGCAGCACCACCACCGCAGACATTGGAAGGTAAAACATTTTCAGTTATAGAATAGGACTTTTTATGACATATTACTTCATAAAAAGTCCTATTCTATAACTAAAAATGTTTTACCTTCCAACCATCCTACGAGTTTCCTAGTTAAAGTTTTAATGGGCCTTTAGTAAGTATTCCACCTTCTACCTATCTGTTCCACATTCCAAGTGGCAGCATTCCCCATCTTGGAGATGCTCACCTGACTGTATGAAGTCTGAAACCTAAATGTATGCCATTATTTTCTGATTTCACTCCTCAGTGATTCACCACTAACTCGCCAGCAATCCACATTTATAAAAATGGACCAAACGTATGAGCCAAAATCTGGACATTCTGCAAAATCCATACATTTGAAAAGCATGATGCTAGTGGAAAGGTCTTCCCAGCTGAGGTATAGTGCGAGCACTTTCACCCAACACCCCCAACCTGCAGCGCAGGTGCTCTCAACCTTTTAGAACAAAAATTCTGGATAGTCATCAACAGAATGACAAAATCCAAATAGTGATAACCCTTAAATACTGCTCTTACAAAAATATTTGCCTATCCCAGGATTAAAACCCCTTAACACCATCACACAAGTTGACTGCCTTAGTCTTTTGAACCACAGAGACAGCTTAACAGAAAAGTATAAATAAAATTAGAGAAATACCTCCGAAATTAGTGAGTAAGTAGCATTAAACCAACACATGTATGCAAATTAACAGCAAGCAAACAAAATAAAGTCTTTGTTTTACTAACTCCAGTCTTGCTGGTAAAGAAACAGAAATGAAGAGAAAAAAAAAAAAAGAAGAAGAAAATGTACCTCAGCTAGACAACAGTTTTGTTTCCATCATTCCTCCTTAATGCTGTATGCACATAAAAGAAAAGCAGAGCTATGTACGCACGACCAATGGTCATTACTGCACAGGCATCTCACAGCCCACAAACACCCTGGTACCTCCCTCAACATAGGCCCCATGAACCACGGGTCTATATTAGAACACCGAAGTTTCAAAACTTTGAGTGTTCTAATATCAACCCGTTTTCAGTGAATGCTGAAAATATCGAAGAAACAGAAAACCAAATTTTTTCCTAGGGAAGGAATTTGGTTGTCCGTTTCTGTTGCTTCGGTATTTTCAGTGCTGTGGGGGAAAGTTACGGGTCATGTTCAGGTAAGTGTGCAATTGTGTGGACGTGAGGGTTAGGGTGGGTTAGGTGAGTTAGAGATAGGGTGCTGGTCAGGTAAGTGTGTGATTGTGTGGACGTGAGGGTTAGGGCGGGGTAGGTGAGAGGGTTAGGGCACGAGTGAGGTGACTGTGCGATAGTGACGGACCTTAGGGTTAGGGTTTGGGTTAAGGTAAGTGGATAGTTAGTGGTGTATGTATAGTTTAGTGTAGGGTTAGGTGTAAGAGTTTAGGTGTATGTGTGTGGATTGCTGTTTGTTTGGTGTGCTTGTGTTGTGTGTATGTGTTTTGGAACAGCAAATTTTTTCCCTAGGAAAAAATTTGCTGTTCTGTATGTTCAATGTTTTAAATTTTTGTTGAATAGGGTTCGATATTAGAACACTTGAAGTTTTGAAACTTCAGTGTTCTAATATAGACCTTGAACCACTACCCTGTTATTAAACTGCAGTCAGAATACAACAGCTACCCCATCAACTCCCCAAAATACCCACTCCCCTATCCCTACCCAAATGATCAAGCAACATGGACCAACCAATAATCTACACTCTGGACCCCCCACAAAAATCTGGAAAGATAAATGCCATGCATACAACCACCATACCCAGTGACCTGCACCAAAATGCCCAACAACTCCTGCAAACCAAAATGCAATGACAAAGAATCAAATATGATGCAAACAATGACAGACAAGGAATCAAGAGCAACAAGGCCTTCCCCACGATGCCCTTGCATGGACAGCTCAGCTTCACACCTAGGCTCCCACCACAGTCCTTCCACTGCAACCATCCCTGTACAACATGCCTCCCAAACACAAAGCATCCCAGAACAACTCAGCTTTGCAACCAGTCCAACCTTTCTCCCTTGCACCGAGGCTCAAAGCACCTGAATCTCCAAACTCAAAACCACCTTCATTAAACCACTAACAAAACAAGCACAGTACCTGGCTGCAACTACTCAACCTCTCCCAGAAACCACAACATGCTGGCCAACCACAGCAATCTTCAAACATGGCTCTGAACGACTTAGGAATCACCCAGCCCAAAAGTCGGGACAACAACTGCTCACATTTTACAATTAGTCAGAATAAACTTAACATACGAGTTTGACAATCAGAGGTGCAACAACTCAGGCAGTGAGTATGAACAAAATTAACCCAAGCCACCAATGAGATGGATATTTGATTTCTAGTGGTAAAAACTATGCTCACATAGTTGACCCCACTATTCGCACACTCAACCAAAGGCTCCTCCCACCTGGTCTTCCTACACATTCTCTCCAGCACAAGGAACCAGAACAAAGCCAAAATCACTGAGAAAACAAGGGCCCAAACACAGGGACAACCTTCAAATGCTGCTTTTGGACTCCCAGAAAGCTTCTTAGCCAACAGCTCTTATGATAGCATACATTTTCTGAAGGAGATGAAACCGGAACTCAAAGTCTCTTATCATTTAATGAATTCATTTTTTTCTTTTGTTATTATTTTTATTATTATTATCATTATTATTATTGTTATTATTATTCATCCAACTGGCATGGTAACCAAGCCTTACCAAACCCCACTGCACTCCACTCCACTCATTAGTGACAAGCAAGCTGCACCCATGCAACATGCTCCCTTCCAACCCAGAACACAGTCTGCAAATCAATAATCAGTGCAATTCGTGCACAGGACACACAACATAGCAAGGTTGCATCCACACAATTTCCCACCACCACATCCAAGCATTTTTCAAGTCATATGCAGACCCCATAATTATGTCAACCACATCCACCTTTGAATAGGGACCCCAGACGTGCACCTCTGCTCGGCAACCCCAAGTCTAGGCGACCAAATGAGGAAGGAGATTAACAAGCAGGCCTGCTCCAGCATGAATCTTCTATAGGATCTGCAGTCCGACACTCAAATCTCTGTCACCATTTTCTATTTTTTTTTTTTTATCTAACAGCAGCCTTTGATTATGACCCGAACCCATCAGAAAACCACAACCCATGAACACGGACCAAACATGAGGCATAGTTTGGACACTCTGCAAAAGTCTGTACAACTGCAAGACTCCACCTCACAGCACCTGGCACATGCAGGGGCACCTGCCAACAAGATTACTCACTGCCCACCACCAGCAAAGAAAATGAAGATCCAATCCCAGAATCATCCCTGCTTCCTGTACACCACCAACGCTTACATCCAACTCAACTATAATGCACTATCCACAACCACTTTACTTGACCTTGCCAAGACCCACAAGCTCCACAACCAGCTGCCAAACATGACCAACATTGTGAAGTTCTGGGAAACTGCACCATTGAGAAGTATGTCTACAGAACAAGACATGGCCTGATGATTAATACTTATATTTGATAGTATCTTTTTTTTTTTATTTGTCCCTGATACTGTTGAGTTTTGCCCGCTTTGTTGAGAGATGAAAAACAAGCCAGCCCACATCTACATGCAAACTTTTAATTGAAATGCATACTTCCCTACTGACACCCGGAAATGCACCCATGGAAAGATGGACCACCAGTGGCCAACCACTGTGCTGCCTAACCAAAGCCTGCGAAAGTGGCTCACAGCGCTGTCAGAAGTGACCCAACAAAACCCCCCTACAGCCTACCTCACTCACCACTGAAAAAGAAAAACATATCGCAGAGCTTCTCACCCCAAGATGTTACAACCACCCAATGAAAGCTTGGAAACTGAGGTGACACTACATACCAATGAAGTAAAATGACTACAAGCCTTTAAATGTATTCCTAAATGTAGCGAACATCACTAAAAAGTGCTCTGCTGAGGATTCCAGTCCCACTCTACTTACTTCTTTTTCTTATTTTTTTTACCCCCTTTGCTCTATATATCTATACTTTTTAATACTATTGTTATATTACCTCCTTTATAATATATCTATAGTCTAGAGCAATAATGCCAACCCGTATGTCTGCCAACAAGCTTGAACACCTCTCCCCCCACAGCTATACTCATCTTACAAGCAACACAACTCAGGGAGACTAAAGAAAGAACGAAAGAAGAGATACATAGTGAGATGATAAAAAAAATAAAATAAAAATGTTACCCTCCATTACTAACTTCCTCCATGCCCACCATGTTAATGCAGTTCCTACCTGACCACCACCATACTTACTGGTCACCTTGGACGTAAACCTACCCTATAGCAAATTCACACCAAAATGTGATTCCTTGCCCAGTTACACTTGCATAAAACCCACTAAGCCCCTCTGCACCATACTTCATATCCTCTCAATCATCATTCCAATGTAACCCCCCCACCCTACTTCCCCTACCCTATTAATTCCCATTACTGCTTCTGTCTAACCCACACCTGAAGATGTCCCTGGACAAATTGGTTTATTACCAAACCTCATTTTTTTTTTCTTCTCTATGGTGCCTGTAAAAATGTTTTACCAATTTAGTTTGAATAAAGCTTATTAATTTTATTAAACTATAACATGGCATGCAGATGTAGTTCATTCATAATGCTACAAACTCCCTTAATATATTGAATGCACACAATACATAACCTACCCATATAATATCTCAAAATAGCTGCAGAAGCCAAAATAGCTCCAGTATTCAAATGTATAAATCATTATCTCCAAAAATGAATAGTCCCAGTTTTATGGAAACAATCCTATGTTATTCGCTTACATAAAGGTGGCAAATCCCTTATATTAGCGAACTACAGACCTATTGCTTTTCTGCTCCCTCTGTCTAAAATACTTGAAAAATGGATTCACGTGCAGCTTCTTAACTATTTACTTTTCACAGCGCAGTATGGGATTATGTCTGGCAATAGCAGAGAAATAACATTTCTAATTTTTGAAAATTATATTTATGTAAGATTAAATCAGGATGAAATGGTTGCATCCCTAATTTTAGACCTGTCTAAAATATTTAATACAGTTTTACATTCAATGCTATTACACAGACTCAAGAAACTGGGCTTCATAAATAATGCAATCAATTGATTTTAAAATTTATTTCAACCAACAAACATAATGAATGCGATGGACTGATGAACTGTAAACTCCCCAACAAATAACATTAGTTGCTGCACACTGTTCAGTATTTGGACCATGTTCTTTAATACATTTATAAATAAAATGCATACAGTCTCTCATCAAACAAATCTAATCTAATATTTAGATGATCCAACACTAATATGTACTGCCTCTTCAGTTAAGCAGCTTCAAGATGATCTGTTGCATTGGTTTACAAAAAATCTGACAACTGGCTAGAACAATCAAAGCTACTTCTAAATCCAAAGAAAACAAAACTAATGGTATTTTCACCTCCAACCCAACAATCAAACTATTGTGTTTGAACAATATTATCAGTCAATAATACTGAGTTAGTACAACATATACAACTACTGACAATAATAGCAGACCATAGATTAAGATTTGATTGGCATATCCAAACATGCATTTAAAAAAAATAACCATAAACTAGGAGTTCTTTATAAAGTGAAAGCATTCCTAGTAGCATATGAACATAAGTAAGGCTATAGATCAGACCTACCTACTCCCTAGTCTCCTGCATGTCTCATCAATTTTCATTAACCTACTTTGCTAGCTAAAATGGCACAATCTTACAATAAAACTACAAAATTTGCAACTAAGTACACTACTCGAACACATCAGTGTGTGGCACTTCACTCCCTAAAATGACCAGAGCGATCTAGTCTAACTGCCATTTCTCACAGCATCTTCTATATCTAAAGCAAATGACCTCCCACTAGTGAGCTATTAAACTGGTGTACACCCTCCAGAGAATAGCTCTCACTAAATTAACACCCATTACTCACTTAGAAAACAAAAATCATTATAGTCACTGTCAATCCTCTGAATATATTTCTAAACTGTAGACCTTAATCTCATCAGATGTCAAAACTATCTCATCTTATCTGCAATTTAATATCTGTTTGAAGATGTACCTCTCAAGCAAATGGTCTTGCACATATAACAACCCATTACCAAAAGACCTCTTCTTATTGTAAATCTTATACTGTGTATAATTTACAATCTTATTGAAATCATATACATCACTGAAACAATACTGCCCCTATACCAGTCTCATTACTAATTCCCTACCTCATGCAGTCAAATCAAACAAATATCACTAAATTCTCAGTCTTTTACTTTGGTAATCCTGGCTATTATTAAGTGAATTAAACTATTTTGATAAACTATACATATGCCTTATTTGCTGAGTGCTAATGTTACAGTGGAATTGTGTATATACACTGTAACATAACGCTGAATGTTCTACTGATGTGTCTGCATTTTATGTGCTGTATATACAATGGTATATCGGTGTGTTGAGCTTAACATATTGTAAAACTATATAGTGTCTGCAACATGATGATCATTTGTTAAGTTATATAATTCTGAGTGTTATGGTAAATGTTTACTGTTAGCTGATCCACATGTATGTAATGTGGAGTTTTTCTTATAGGCCTCCTCTGGAAAAGAGCTTTGATCCATCAAACTTTCCCAGTAAACAAATGCAAATACATTTTCCAGTCAGAACCTCACTACATTAGTACCACAAAACCAACCTTCAAAATACCGTCCCCTTCTCTTCTACACCTTCATTAATGATCTACCTTTACTCTCTAGCAAATCCTTCATCATCCAATAAGCTAATGACTCAACAATAATCAGCTCAGGTGCAACCAGACAAAACCTGCGATATCACACCCAAGCAAAGCAAGGCTGAAAGAATCAACTCTGGTTGTAAATAAACCTCATGCTGTTCACCCTTATAACCAGGCTAAGTGAAAAAGCCACAGTGTTTTTACTATATGTAAATGGTGCCCCAGTTTACAGGCATTGCTGTATTCTGGGCTGTGGTGTAGTTCCTGTGTTGTCCATTACCTTACTTGGATAAAAGGAAGTTTCTTTGTTCACCAGTGGGAGTGGGGAGCCTTGAGCAGCCTACCTGTCCTTGGGGGAAGTGACCTCAGCACAAGAAGCTGTAGTAATTGGTTGTTTGGGACCATTTCCAGCTCTTTTGTAGTTCACTGTTTAAAATCCGCCTCTGGGCGTTTTTTTCTGGCTATACTGCTCAGACAAGCTCCACATGGGTTTACAGGGTGGTCCTAGCAGCAGGGAACTCAGAAAAGCGACTACCTTCTGGATTTAAGTATCTTTGCTTTTTTCACTTGAAATAGCTTCTGTAGCTTACCTTGAACTAGCCTGAACTGTTTTTAACTGATTGCTGCATTATTTTAAAATCTGCACTTAAAGTTACATTTTAGTCGAATTTGATCGAAAGTTTGCTTGTTTGTTTGTTTAATTTAACTGTGGAGGCTACCCACTAAAGTGTGCTAGCCTGTGTAACTAATTTATCACTGTTTCTGCATTTTCTGTGTGTTTCTACCAAAAAAACAAAAAAACAAAAAAATAATCCTTGTTTTCCCGCCTTCGACTAGTTTAGACCAGTTTACAGGCATTGCTGTATTCTGGGCTGTGGTGTAGTTCCTGTGTTGTCCATTACCTTACTTGGATAGAAGGAAGTTTCTTTGCTCACCAGTGGGAGTGGGGAGCCTTGAGCAGCCTACCTGTCCTTGGGGGAAGTGACCTCAGCACAATAAGCTGTAGTAATTGGTTGTTCGGGACCATTTCCAGCTCTTTTGTAGTTCACTGTTTAAAATCCGCCTCTGGGCATTTTTTTCTGGCTATACTGCTCAGACAAGCTCCACGTGGGTCTACAGAGTGGTCCTAGCAGCAGGGAACTCAGAAAAGCGACTACCTTCTGGATTTAAGTATCTTTGCTTTTTTTTCACTTGAAATAGCTTCTGTAGCTTACCTTGAACTAGCCTGAACTGTTTTTTAACTGATTGCTGCATTATTTTAAAATCTGCACTTAAAGTTACATTTTAGTCGAATTTGATCGAAAGTTTGCTTGTTTGTTTGTTTAATTTAACTGTGGAGGCTGCCCACTAAAGTGTGCTAGCCTGTGTAACTAATTTATCACTGTTTCTGCATTTTCTGTGTGTTTCTACCAAGAAAACAAAAAAAAAAACAATAATCCTTGTTTTCCCACCTTCCTCGACTAGTTTAGACCAGTTTACAGGCATTGCTGTATTCTGGGCTGTGGTGTAGTTCCTGTGTTGTCCATTACCTTACTTGGATAGAAGGAAGTTTCTTTGCTCACCAGTGGGAGTGGGGAGCCTTCAGCAGCCTACCTGTCCTTGGGGGAAGTGACCTCAGCACAAGAAGCTGTAGTAATTGGTTGTTTGGGACTATTTCCAGCTCTTTTGTAGTTCACTGTTTAAAATACGCGTTTGCACGGCTTTGCGCGGTCATACGCATAGCGCAGCGCCGGTTAAACAAAGTTAAACTTTTTCTGGCTCCGCCAAGTCTGTTCTTCAAATTTTCCCTTAAGGAAGCTCTACTCTTAGTATAACCAGACTACTCACTGTATTATAAGCCTAGCACTTGTTCTCAATACTTCTCTACTAAGTAAGCACTCTCATACTAAGTAAAGCACTACATCTACTTACCACCCCTGTGCATACCCACTTCCCTTAAAGGTGTACCACTCCCTTATACTGTTCTAGCATGTCGAGTGGTAGATTACTGGCGTCGTCTCCAGTTCAGCTGGTCAATCTGGGCATCTTGAGACAATGCTACAATTGTCTCATGTACACAGACAACCCTCTCCTCCTCCCAACAAACACAAATACATGTGAGAGATGCAACTATATAGCCAAACTGGAGGCTGAACTCTCTCAACTCAGGGCTGGCATGACCAGACAGGAGGAGATGGCAACCACACACACAACAATCCCAGTCCCACATAGACCTACCACAACTGCAAACCAAACACATAAAACACAAAGACATACTCGGAGGCTCTAATAAAAACTTACCAAAACAACAGAGGCTCCCAAAGCAGACATCCAAAAATCCACCACCTCAAAACAAAACACATGCAACACATACTTCAATAAATCAGTGTGTCGACCAATCACAGCCCTTAAGGCCAAACACCTTGCCTGATACACTAGTAATAGGTGACTCAATAGTCAGACACACTGATGTCCCACTGACCAGGCTGAACAAGGAGAAGGTGACTGTGAGCTGTCTATCGGGAGCTAAGATCCGCCACATAACACACGCACTCAGGTCACTCCAAAGCAAGTACAAATATGACTCCGTCATTGTCCATGCTGGTGTGAATGACCTGAGACATACCTCCCTGGACTACATGAAAAGAGACATAGAGGAGCTCTCCGATTATGTAGCCCAGGCTGGTATGACCCTGACCCTGAGCAGCATCTTGCCCTCACCAAGAATGATACCACAATACAAAGACAAGATGATCAGCTTTAACAATTGGCTCAAGTACTGGTGTCATTCTAAGGGATTCCAATGTCTGTCTGCCTGGGATGATATGTTGGACAAGCCAAGCTGCTTCGCAAGGGATGGCTTACACCTGTCACCACTGGGCTTCCGGATATTGGCTAAGGCTCTTGCCACCCCATAGTGCCTTTTTAGGCAAGGCTCAAAAGACAAACCCACCTCCTTAGAAAACAAAATGGAAAAAACTAAGGGTAATGCTGCTCAATGCCAGAAGTCTAAATCTCAAGATGCAGGCACTTGATGCACTCCTCAGCATGGAGAACATCGACGTCTGTGCAGTAACTGAAACCTGGTTCAAGGCTCCTGAGAGCACCCCAGCGCTACCAGGCTATACCTCGTATCATGCTTTTCGGCCCCAACACCCGGGCCGAACCACAAACGGAGGGGGAGTGTCCATATTCATAAAAGACACCCACACCTCCAGGTTAGTAGCAACACATGAAGCATCAGAGACCATACAGGTGCAACTAACTATGGGCAAAACTGCTATACAACTGGTAGCATGTTACAGACCACCCTCCCAATCTCAAGAACCCCACTCAGCCTTCCTGAAGACATTGGAGGATATGAATGTATCACAAAATACCATCATACTGGGAGACTTCAACTACCCAAACATAGATTGGGTACATTATTCTAGCCCTAATACCCTAGCCCAAAGGTTCCTGGAATTCATAAATTCAAATGCACTGGAACAACTAGTCACCTCTCCCACTAGGGAGATAATATACTAGACCTGATCATCACAAACATGGGGACAAAATGCTCCACACCGAAGTATACCCCTCACTAGTGAGATCTGACCACAAACTAATCACCCTGGATATACATATCCCACCTCCACCCCCAGCACAAAAGACCACAGTGAAAAACTTCTCAAAAGCTGACTTCACTCTTCTTAAGACTGAGATGGTATCCTTTAAGCCCACTGTGCCAGTGGATACCACATCCCACAATGCCGAATCCTTCACAAATGCTTTCTATGGACATCTCCAAGAATGCATGGATCATGCAATCCCAAACAAATCCAAGTCCCTCTCCACCAAATGTAAGCGTCCTGTCTGGTGGACCTCAGCCATAAACAAATTGTATAATAAAAGAAGGAAGCTACTGCACGTCAGAGCGAAATCCCATGAAGGGAAGACACCTCTGATCAACATTAGCAGAAAACTACGTTCTCTCATAAAACATCCAAGGCAAACTTTGAGAGAAAAATCGCTAAGGACACTAAAGATAACCACAAAGCCTTCTTCAGCTATGTTAGAAACCTGGGCGAAAACCCTCAGATATGCTCAGAGTTGGTTCACAACAACAAAAAATACACTGAACCCACAGATATTGCTAACATTCTGGCTGACAGGTTCAGTGCAAATTTCTCGCCTCCTTCACCCCCAAAAGAAGAAATACTTATCCCAGCTGAATGTAATCTCCCTGTCATCTCAGATGTCCAAGTGAGAACCGGCCTAAACAAAGCAAAAAACACAGCATCAATGGGACCTGACGGTATCCCGGGGTGCGTGTTACGTGAACTCCAAGAGGAGCTAAACCCACACATAAAAATGATATTTAATCTTAGCCTTACTTCAGGATATGTACCTGAACACTGGCGTACAGCAACAGTGGTCCCACTCCACAAGGGGGATGCCTCTACAGACCCTGGAAACTACCGCCCCATAAGCTTGACTAGCCTGGTCTGCAAAGCTATGGAAAGAATCATTATGGAACTCATAAACGGAGACATAGGGGACCTACAGACGCTTGACCCCACCCAGTTTGGCTTTGTAAAGGGCAGATCCTGCCTTTTAAACCTGGTTGACTTTTTCGAAACAGTCACTAGAGCCATTGATGAGGGCAAAGCAGTCCATACAGCATACCTGGACTTGGCTAAGGCCTTCGACACAATGCCCCACTCAGGCATCATAGATAAGCTAAGCAGCTTAAAAGTAAACCCTTATGTCACTAGATGGGTTGCAAACTGGCTAAAGGACAGAACCCATAAAGTTAAAATCGCTGGAGCAATGTCAGACTCAAAGCCAGTCACAAGTGGTGTCCCACAGGGATCTGTCCTGGGACCCCTCTTGTTCGGCATTTATTTCTCAGATGTTAAAGCAAACATGGGAGGGCTGTGGCTGACAAAGTTCGCAGATGACTGCAAACTAGGCGCCATAGTCGATACACCAGCAGATACACACATCCTACAAAAAGGCCTCACTGAAACGGACAACCGGTGCCGTAGTCACGGCCTTAAACTAAATGCAAAAAAATATATAGTCATCCCTTTTGGAAAAAACAAAGTACCCACAAATTATCACATAGACAGCAACCCACTGAGTACGGAAAACGTAATCAGAGACCTAGGGACCCAAGTAGACAGCGACCTCTCATTTGACACCCACATTGCCAAAGTGGTTAGAAAAACATTCTACCTTGCACACCTCATCATGAAGGGTTTCACATCCAGATCCAAGGATGTCATTGTACCCCTGTATTCCTCTCTTGTCAGACCTGTGGTTGAGTACAGTGCCCCATTTGGTATGTACCTCGCCCGGCACTTGCAGCGGCTGGAGAGACCACAAAAGTACCTCACCAAAAGGATCAAGGGTCTCCAACATATGTCTTATTCTGCCAGACTAAAGAAACTTCAGCTCTATTCAGTAGCATACCGCCTGCTCAGAGGTGATCTCTGCCTGACGTACAAGGCCATGTCCAATCAGGATCTGATGGACATGCTCCACCTCAAAAAATCCAAATCCATCAGGACCACGAGAGCTAAAGACTTAAACCTCAGCACAAGTATGAATAGGACATGCTGGAGGGATAGATTCATAACCCAGAGGCTTCCCATGCTTTGGAACAGGATCCCAGTTTGTATTAGGCAGAGCCCCTCACTGACTCTCTTCAAAAGAAATCTTGATGAGTGGATGGGAGATCGTAAGTTTACCCCAGGGGTCACATCTGTGTCACTGCTAGACAGGGACACAGTAAACTAATTCTATTATATAAGGGGACCTTCACTGTGTCACTACTAGACAGAGGCACAGTATTCTAGATTTATTCTGTACATTTTTGTACCATTTCATGGGGTGGCAAAAGCCACATCACTATGGCTAGGCTTACAAATGCCCCAGGGCAGATAGCCTAGTACTACACTATGAAACTATGAAACCATGTGAAGCTGTTTCTCACTCCAAACTACTTGTCTCACTGTTGATAAAAACCTTAAATATGACTTCCTCATCCAACAAGTGATCAAAAAAATTCATCAGAAACCAGGCCTGCCTTATAGAGTTAAACCTTTCCTTACTGTTTTCACCAGAAAACACATTGTGACTACAGTCCTTCTGCGCATAGCTCCCAAGGCAACAAAACATTTCTGCATCCTCCCACCTAAAATATACAGTAAGTACATAGTGACTAAAAGGAATGCCTGCTTCCTCCTCCTCCTCACCATACCATTCTTTGACACTTCCTTCTTCCTCTCACCTGTGTGCTTGTTACCTCTCCACTGCTTGAGCCCTTTAAAATGTATCCATTTTAAAACGCATTCAGTCTTTATAAACCCACCAAAACTGAATAGCTATCCACTGAACTCAAACATATTTTAACTCTATGGGATGAAATATGACAAAAATAGAAACAGACCCCCACAACTGACAGCTGCACCTCCTTTATATTCTTGCATTACCTAGCCGAAAGCCCATCAGAAGGTACAAAAGAAATCTCCAAATAAATAAACAAATTATCCTTTTATATTCTCCCAAACACTTTTGGAAAGAGGTTAACTACATACAGGAAGAAAAACCCTTCATGATACCGTCTACAAACACCATTCAGTGTGGTACAACAACACTTTCTCCAGAAGATTTCCGTAAAGTATTTAGAAATCTCCAGTCAATAAACTCTTCACCTCCCACAGATCATGCATTGCCCACCCCACCATCATTCACCACCCTCTTCCACTTCAAATGCATACATCCCAAAGAAGTTTCTATTCTACTTGAAAATATTTCTGATGTCACCTCTCCTGGATCTGACAACATAAACCCCTGTTTCATGTATCACTGCAGAGACCATCTATGTTTTCTTGTCACCCACATATATATCAGCTTTGTATCATACAATACATCTTGCCACAGCTTTGGAAAACACCTCTAATTAAACCCTATTCACCCATCTAGTTCTGGGTAAGCTTCTTGAGAAGATAGTCTACATCCAGATTTCCATCTATATGCAGCAGTATCACCTGCTCCTCTCCAAACCTCATAGATACTGGTCTGAATGAAGCATATGAAGCATTATAAAAGCACTTTGGTCCCTAACTGGTGACATCCTGCTAAACTCTGATAGTGGCTTCCTTACAGGTGCTTTATTTATAGACCTGACAAAGGCAATCAACCTCAGTGACCACTGTCTTCTCCAAAACAAACTAATTTAAATTAGTATCAGTCCAAACACTCTTCTGTGGTTTAAAAACTTCCTCATTGACAGATACTTCAGAGTTAAAATAGGATCCTCCCAATCAGAATCTTAACCTATTACCAAACGTATATCACAAAGATCAGTTCTTGCCCTCTTGTCTTCTCCATTTTCATTAACAGACTTCCTTATGAGCTCCCTGTCTCCCACTTATATTCTATGTTGGTGATGTGGTCATTTACCAGTCAGGTCACTTTCACACCAACATTCAGTGCCAACTCCAGTCAGACTTATATGAGTCTCACCAATGGCTCATGAAGTGTAAATTACTTCTCAACCCCACCAAGACCAAAACTATGCTTTTTGGAACACTACAGAAAATTCACCAAGCACCTGACTCTTTAACTATATTTGACCTACACAACCTGTCCAAAGAGAAAACCTCCACCTTCAAATACCTAAGACTATGGCTTGATCAATCACTAAATTTTCATTTCCAGGTCGATAAAGTGAGAGCAAAATAAACTCCCTCCTCTTCTGGCCAAAAAGATCTCCCCATTTCTATCCCAACCAGCCAGAGCAGCCACTGACAAATAAGTTCTCCTTTTTCAGTTTGAGTATGGGCTCCGAATTCCAAGAAAAAATTTCCATGCTTCAGAGCACCTCTAGCAACACCTGCTGATTCATTACAAACTCACATCTGTGTGAGCATCAACAATGTCCATGTAGAAAAAGCCAAATGGCTTCCTATAAAACAAAGATCTAACCTACATTTTAAATCCTAACTCTACAAACTAATTCATCTCCACACATTTACTAGCCTTGCAGCTAGACTTCATTAAAAACCTCATAAATCCTGAGACACTACTTATAAGCCACACCACCTTTCATTACCCCTAGATCCAAACTCCATGGCAATGAATATGCTTTCTCCTCTCAGGCATCTACTCATCTGCAAGCTCTCCCTATCGATATTAAGGAAATCAACACTTATTCCAAATTCAGAATATATTTCAAAAAGCTCTTCTTCATCCAAGCCAAATGCTCCTGCTTCAAAGCAGGAATATAACCTGTCTCCTTTACAAGTCTCTTCTCCTCTCTCAAGATTCATTGAAGATTGACCAACTTTAGAAACTAATGTACGTATTGTACATGACACTCTGCTTGATTGTACATTGCGCTGTGCTTGTTCACTCACTGTAAATAAACAGTCTTTTCTTCTATGTCTGAACTACTCTGTTATTGCTTACATTTCTGTATTTTTTGTTCATAGGTAGGCACTAGGCTATTGGCCCAAGGACCTAAGTAAGCCTAGCCAACAAGGTTCTCTGGCTTATGCCACCCAAGAAAGTTATTTTCCTGTGCCCCTGTCGAGCAGAGCCACAGAGGTGATCCCCAGGGTGTATGTCCTATTTCCCATCCACTCATCAAGACTTTTCTTGAAGAGTGCTAGTGAGGAACTTTGCGTGACATAGATGGGTAGCTTGTTCCAGAGTATGGGAAGTCTCTGGGACAGGAATCTATCCCTCTAGGATGTTTTGTATTCCACCAGGGCTGAGCCTGAAATTCATCAATACTGAACTGCATTACATGGATAAACAAATATAAAAAAATAACATAAAATAAAAATTCCTTTCTACTTTTCTAACCTGTGCACACCTGACTGTTTCTTTTCCTCCAGTGTCATATTGCTTCTGCAACCCACTTAAAGGAGTTTTCTCTCTCCCACAGTCCCTCACTTCTGAATTTACAGCTTAGCTGTTGCCTTAGGTGACGTAACAGCACTTTAAACTTGTTTAAGTGCTCATGTAAGAAGTACTTAATATTCAAATGTAAGGATCCTGGCCCGCAGTTAAAAGTCTTGTGACCGTATTTGTTATGAAGACCATGTATTACAGATCAGCCACAAAATATATTAGCCACTTTACTGCAAAGCCAGTTGTAGACTGTCATCTTTCAAGCCCACATTCATATCAAATTGAAAGAATAACTGCTCGACAAGCCACGCTGCTTCGCAAGGGATGGCTTGCACCTGTCACCCATGGGCTTCCGGATATTGGCCAAGGCTCTTGCCATCCCCATAGTGCCTTTTTTAGGCAAGGCTCAAATGACAAACCTACCTCCATAGAAAACACAAGTGGAAAAAAACTAAGGGTAATGCTGCTCAATGCCAGAAGTCTAAACCTCAAGATGCACGCCCTCGAAGCCCTCTTCAGTATGGAGAAAATCGATGTCTGTGCAGTGACTGAAACCTGGTTCAAGGCTCCTGAGAGCACCCCAGCACTATCAGGTTTTACCTCATATCATGCTTTCCGGCCCCAAAACTTGGACCGGACCACAAAAGGAGGGGGAGTATCCATATTCATCAAAGATACCCACACCTCCAGGTTAGTGGCAACGCACGAAGCATCATAGACCATCCAGGTGCAACTAACCATAGGCAAAACTGCCTTACAGTTTGTAGCATGCTACAGACCACCCTCTCAAACTCAGGAACCCCACACAGCCTTCCTGAAGATGCTGGAGAGTATGAATGTCTCTCCAAATACCATCATATTGGGAGACTTCAACTACCCAAACATAGAATGGGAACATTACTCAAGCCTCAACACCCTAGCCCAAAGGTTCCTAGAATTCATAAACTCAAATGCGATGGAACAACTAGTCACCATTCCCACAAGAGGAGACAATATACTAGACCTGATCATCACAAACATGGGGACAAAATGCTCCACACCGGAAGTATATCCCTCATTGGTAAGATCAGACCATAAATTAATCTCGCTGGAAATCCACATCCCGCCCCCACCCCCTGCACAAAAGACCACAGTGAAGAACTTCTCAAAAGCCAACTTCACACTTCTTAAGACTGAAGTGGTATCCTTCAAGGTCCCTGGGCCAGTGGAAACCACAACGCACACTGCTGAATCCTTTACAAATGCCTTCTACGGGCACCTTCAAGAATGCATGGATCATGCAATCCCAAATAAAACCAAGACCTATTCCCCCAAAGGCAGGCGCCCGGTCTGGTGGACCCCAGCCATAAACAAACTTTACAACAGAAGGAGGAAGCTACTACATGACAGAGCAAAATCCCTAAAAGGCATCTCTGATCAGTACTAGCAAAAACTACGATCACTCATAAAATCATCCAAGGCCAACTTTGAGAGAAAAATCGCAAAAGACACAAAAGACAATCACAAGGCCTTCTTTAGCTATGTTAGAAACCTGCGTGGAAACTCCCAGATATGCTCAGAGTTAGTCCAAAATGACACAAAATACACTGAACCCACTGACATTGCCAACATTCTGGCAGACAGGTTCAGTGCAAATCCCAAAAGGAGAAATAACTATCCCAGCAGAGTGTAGCCTCCCTAACATCTCAGATGCCCAGGTGAGAGCCGCCCTCTCTAAAGCTAAAAATACAGCATCAATGGGACCGGACGGTGTCCCTGGCTGTGTGCTACATGAACTCCAAGAGGAACTAAACCCACACATAAGGCTGCTGTTTAATCTTAGCCTTGCTACAGGATATGTACCCAAAGAGTGGTGTACGGCAACAGTGGTCCCACTTCACAAAGGCGGTGCTTCTACGGACCCTGGAAATTACCTCCCCATAAGCCTGACGAGCCTGGTCTGCAAAGCTACGGAGAGGATCATTATGGAACTCATAAACAAAGACATTGGAGACCTACAGACATTGGATCCTACCCAATTTGGCTTTGTCAAGGGCAGATCCTGCCTTTTGAACTTGGTCGACTTTTTGACTTTTTTGAAACAGTCACTAAGGCCATTGATGAGGGTAAGGCAGTTCACACAGCCTACCTTGACCTTGCAAAAGCCTTTGACACAATACCCCACTCGGGCATCATAGACAAACTCACCAGCTTAAATGTAAACCCATATGTCACGAGATGGGTTGCAAACTGGCTCAAGGACAGAACCCACAGGGTCAGAGTTGCTGGAGCTATGTCAGACTCCAAGCCAGTCACAAGCAGTGTCCCACAGGGCTCAGTCCTGGGACCCCTCTTGTTCGGCATTTATTTTTCCGAGGTACAGGCAAACATAGGAGGATTGTGGCTGACAAAGTTCACAGATGACTGCAAACTGGGCACCATAATTGATACTCCAGCGGACACAAACATCCTTCAGAGAGGCCTCATAGAAACGGATAATTGGTGCCAGAGCCATGGCCTTAAGCTGAACGCCAAAAAATGTATAGTCATACCCTTTGGGAAAAACAAGGTACCCACAAATTACCACATAGGTGGTAATCCATTAAGTACGGAAGAGGTAATCAGGGAACTAGGGACCCAGGTTGACAGTAACCTCTCATTTGACACTCACATTGCCAAAGTGCTTAGGAAGATCTTCTATATTGCCCACCTTATCATGAAGGGTTTCACATCTAGATCAAGAGAGGTCATTGTGCTCCTGTACTCTTCTCTTATCAGGCCAATGATTGAGTACAATGCCCCATTTGGGATGTATCTTACCCGACACCTGCAACAGTTGGAAAGACCCCAAAAGTTCCTCACCAAGAGGATAAAGGGTCTTAAACATATGTCATATGCTGCCCGACTGAAAAAACTCCAGCTCTATTCAGTCGCATACCGCCTTCTCAGAGGTGACCTGTGCCTGACGTACAAGGCCATGTCCAATCCAGAATTAATGGACATGCTCCTTCTCAGAAAATCCAAATCCATCAGAGCCATGAGAGCAAGAGACTTAAACCTCAACACAGAAATAAATAGGACATGCTGGAGGGACAGATTCATAACCCAGAGGCTCCCTACACTCTGGAACAGAATCCCACTCCATGTTAGGCACTAACTCTATTCAAGAGAAATCTTGACGAGTGGATGGGAGATCATAGGTTTACCCCGGGAGGCATCTCTGTGTCACTACTAGACAGAGGCACAGCAAACTAAACCCTAAATGGGAATAGTATTCTCATCCTAAGGGGTGGTGAAAGCCACACACACTCTGGCTAGGCTTATAAATGCCCTAGGGCAGATAGCCTAGTACGAACCTATGAACCTATGAACCTATCAAGTATACTTACATGAAGAGGTGGGAGGACAGCATTTCTTATGAAGAGTTCATATCACAAAATAAACAAAGCATGTAATATAAAATGTGCATCGCATCTGATCAGCTGTCTAATTTGCATACCGATGTTTGTAACTACATGCATATACTTCTTCCAGGACCTGACAGTCACATGTGCTGCATTTATATTTTATTTGGAAGCTCTGTGATCTCACAGTGAATGACATGCTCATAGACACATTACAATTTATACATTTTTATGGTAATTATGAATGTCTGTTGCCCAAGTTTGATTTCATTATCAAACACATTTTCCCTTTTTATTTCTTTTTGGCTTTTAGAGCTCAGCACACCATAACAAGAAGGTGTTGATTGATTTTGTTCAGTATAATGCCCACCACCCCACCATTTATCTAAAGAAATAATTTCAGTACGGAATTTGACAATAATTCATGACTGGGTATGAGTATTGCAGGAGGTGGGGCTGTAGTCCTTATGGATCAGCCTAAGTATATATCTTTAGTTTTTGTTCTACTGAATGATGTTGAGGCTTTTAAACGTATTACATCAATAGATGTTAAAAGATGTATTAGTTATGTCAATAATGGTGATCTATGATTTGCAAATTAGTGGTGATATTACTCTGGATTTATTTCATTTTTTCACTGTTTCTTGTCCAATTATCCCTTGTCTCTATGGGCTGCCTAAGATACACAAGTCGGTGACCAACCCCCCCATGAGACAAATTGTATCGGGAGGGGGGTGGATCACAGAACCTATATCTATATATTTGCAAACACAATTGCAACTATATTTACCTAAATGCACTTCTGTGCTAAGAGATACATCTGATTTCCTTTGTAAATTGCGTGTTTGGTTTAATAGTATTGGTGGTTCCTGTCGACAAAGTGAGTATTTGTTTGTAACGCTTGATATAGCATCCCTTTTTACTGTAATACCGCATGATTTTGGTATTGAGTCTATCAGACAATTTTTGATCTCCCAATCTTCTCTTGTGAATAGATCTGTTGAGAATATTTGTTCTCTTCTAGATGTAGTTTTGAGGAACAATATTTTTCTGTTTGATGAATGCTTATATTTGCAACTCACTGGTGTAGCCATGGGTACTTCTGTGGCTAACACTTATGCCAACTTGGTGTTATACCAATGGGAGAAAGCTTATATTTATAATTTGGATAATTCTTTTGTAAGTAATATATGTTTTTATCAACGTTTCGTTGATGATTGTTTTATGGTTTGGAAAGGTTCCTTTCACAGTTGAATGAATTTGTTCATTATTTAAATGCAACCACCAGTTTCTTGAAATTTAAGATGGATGCCTCTGATAGTGAGATTAATTTCTTGGATGTTAAGATACAACTACGTGAAGGTTCTATCCATACCAGTATTCACAAAAGGAGATAAACTCTGATAGATACATTAATTATTCCAGCATGCATGCCCCACATGTCTTTAAGGGATTGTTACTTCACAGTTTAATAGAGTTAGTAGATTAAATACTGATGATGCTACATTTAATTTACAGTTGGATGAGATGTCCAAAGAGTTTCTGGATAGTGGTTATGATTCTAAACTAGTTTTAGATTTAAAAATAAAGTTTTAGTTAATAGGAAGACAATATTGAAGCCGATTTTCCTTGGGGATGATGTTGGTTCTGTTAACCTAGAATGTTCAAAAGTATGCACTAGGTATCTTACTAGTTATAATACCTTGACTTGTTTTGTAAAACAAATAATACAGAGGAATTGGGTTATACTAATGGCCTCTAGTGAGATTAAAGACATTCTTGGTGACAGGCCTTTTTTCTCATATAGAAATATGAAGTCCTTGAAGAATATGTTATGTTGCAAAGATTTTTTCAGGCCTGTAGAGAGGACTTTTACCACTAAGCCCGGCACGTATGGTTGTTTGAATTGTTCCTGCTGTTCTGATATTGTGGTTGGTTGCAGTGATAAGTTCAAACATCCTATTAGTGGTAAAGTTTATCAGTTTAATTTTTCTACCACTTGTGTTACATCTAATGTGGTGTACTTAGCTAATTGTGTGAAATGTATTGCATTCTATGTGGGTAAGACCACTAGAAAGCTAAAAGAATGCATCATTGAACACAAATCGGAGATTAGAAGGGCCATTGACAGTAATGCCTTGTATAAGCATATAGTTGATTCAGGTATTGAGCATAGATTCTCCTTTAGAGTTATTGATGTAATACGGCCTCCTGTCAGAGGTGGTGATAGTGGTAATTTACTTGAATTAAAAGAGTATGAATGGATTCTTAGGTTGAACTCTGACCATTTTCCAGGTTTAAATAATATGATTACCTTGAAACCTGTTCTTGTTAAATTGCAACATACTAGGTTGCGATAATGTTATGTTTTTTTAATGTTTTTTTCTAATTTTTCTCATTTTAATGATTTGTTTTATATACTTGTGGTCACATGATTTTTGGACTGCTGGTCATGTGACTTCAGTGACCTGTATTTAAACCATTTGGTTTTTAGATTTATTTGTATTAGTATTGAGGAAGGATTTTATCCGAAACCTTTGCTATTATAAAGTGTGTTTTTCTCAGTTTTGGTTGTTATTGCAGGATTTACCCACAGTCAGTGTAGTCTGATCATGAGGACAAAGCCCGAGTAATTAAACAAAGCCAACTATAGCCAACCGTAAGTAAATTCAGACAGTTGACACATATGGTTACCATTAGTATTGCGGATCGTTCTGTCAGTAAGCGTACTTTTCAGCTGTCCAGGATTTTGCAGCACATCCCTGCTTTTTTAATATTTTGCCCTATCCCTCATAAAATATGCTTTCCACAGATATGACAAGGATGTCTGAATGGAAAGTCCAGCTGTCCTACAATACTTTAGCAGCCAGACTTGTTTTTTTTTTGGACATGCTCAGTTTACAGTAGGCACGCTGACTGGGCTGTCCAATTAGAATGCACATTTTTAATGCTAACCACATTTTCCCAACTTAGGTTCATAGGTTCATACTAGGCTATCTGCCCTAGGGCATTTATAAGCCTAGCCAGAGTGTGTTTGGCTTTCGCCACCCATTTTAAATTAATTTTGCTATGCCCTTTTTCGAGGTTAGTATACTGTGCCTCTGTCTAACAGTGATACAGAAGTGATACCCGGGGTAAACCTACGATCTCCCATCCACTCATCAAGATTCCTCTTGAAGAGAGTCAATGAGGGACTCTGCCTAACCTGGACTGGGATTTTATTCCAGAGTGAAGGGAGCCTCTGGGTTATGAATCTGTCCCTCCAGTATGTCCTATTTATTTCAGTGCTGAGGTTCAAGTCTCTCGAGCGCATGGCTCGATGGGATTTGGATTTTCTGAGGTGCAGCATGTCTATTAATTCCGGGTTGGACATGGCTTTATACGTCAGGCACAGATCGCCTCTGAGCAGGCGGTATGCCACTGAATAGAGCTGGAGTTTCTTTAACCGGCAGCATATGGCATCTGTTTGAGCCCTTTGATCCTCTTGGTGAGGTACTTTTGGGGTCTTTCCAGTTGCTGCAGGTGTCTGGTAAGGTACATCCCAAAAGGGGCATTGTACTCAATTATGGGCCTGATGAGGGATGAGTAAAGAGGCACGATGACCTCCCCTGATCTAGATGTGAATCCCTTCATGATTAGGTGGACTATATAAAATGTTTTTCTAACCACTTTGGCCACGTGGTTGTCAAATGAGAGATTGCTATCAACTTGGGTCCCCAGGTCCATTATTACTTCTTCTGTACTTAATGGATTGCTACCTATGTGGTAATTTGTGGGCACTTTGTTTTTGCCAAAGGGGATGACTATACACTTTTTGGTGTTTAGCTTGAGGCCATGGCTCTGGCACCAGTTGTCTGTTTCTATGAGGCCATTTTGGAGGATGATTGTGTCAGCTGGAGAGTCGATTATGGTGCCCAGTTTGCAGTCATCTGCGAACTTGGTCAGCCACAGTCCTTCCGTGTTGGCCTGTACCTCCGAGAAATATATACCGAACAAGAGAGGTCCCAGGACTGAGCCTTGTGGGATGCCACGTGTAACTGGTTTGGAGTCTGACATGGCTCCAGCAATTCTAACCATGTGGGTTCTGTCCTTGAGCCAGTTTGCAACCCATCTAGTGACATAGGGGTTTATATTTAAGCTGGTGAGCTTATCTATAATGCCCGTGTTGGGTATTGTATCGAAGGCTTTTGCGAGGTCCAGGTAGGCTGTGTGGACCACCTTCCCCTCGTCAATGGCCTTGGTGACTGTTTCAGAGAAGTCAACCAGGTTTAAGAGGCAGGATCTGCCCTTAACAAAACCGAACTGGGTAGGATCCAGTGTCTGTAGGTCCCCAATATCTTTATTTATGAGGTCCATGATGATCCTTTCCATAGCTTTGCAGACCAAGCGAGTCAGGCTTATGGGGCGATAGTTTCCAGGATCCGTTGAGGCACCACCTTTGTGGAGAGGGACCACTGTTGCTGTACGCCACTCTTTGGGTACATATCCTGTAGTAAGGCTGAGATTGAACAGTAGTTTTATGTTTGGGTTTAGCTCTTCTTGGAGTTCATGTAGGATGCAGCCTGGGACACTGTCTGGTCCCATTGATGCTGTGTTTTTTGCTTTGGAGAGGGCAGCTCTTACCTGAGCATCTGAGATGTCAGGGGGGCAGCACTCTTCTGGGATAGATATTTGCCCTTTTGGTGGGGAGGGGGGGAGAGAAGTTTGCGCTGAACCTGTCAGCTAGCATGTTGGCAATGTCTATGGGTTCAGTGTATTTTTTGTCATTTTGGACTAATTCTGAGCATATCCGGGAATTCCCACCCAGGTTACTAACATAACTAAAGAAAGCCTTGTGATTATCCTTAGTGTCCTGTGCAAGTTTTCTCTCGAAGCTGGCCTTAGACGATTTTATGAGTGCCCATAGTTTTTTGCTAATACTGATCAGAGATGCCTTCCCTTTTTGGGATTTTGCTCTATCATGTAGTAGCTTCCTCCTTCTATTGTATGGTTTGTTTATGGATGGGGTCCACCAGACAGGACGTCTGCCTTTGGAGGATTGGGTCTTGGTTTTATTTGGGATTGCATGACCATGCATTCCTGAAGGTGTTCATAGAATGCGTTTATAAAGGATTCTGCGGTCTGGGCCGTATTTTCCACAGGCCTGGGGGCTTTGAAGGATTCCACCTCGGTTTTGAGGAGTGTGAAATTTGCTTTAGAGAAGTTTTTCACTGTGGTTTTCTGGGCAGGGGGTGGGGTCGGGATGTGAATATCCAGTGAGATTAGTTTATGGTCTGATCTTACCAGTGAGGGATACACTTCTGGTCTGGAGCATAAAGTCCCCATGTTGGTGATGATCAGGTCCAGTATGTTTTCCCCTCTTGTGGGAGTGGTAACAAGTTGTTCCATAGCATTTGAGTTTATAAATTCTAGGAACCTTTGGGCTAGGGTGTTGGAGCTAGAGTAATGCTCCCAGTCTATGTTTGGGTAGTTGAAGTCACCCAATATAATGGTGTTTATAGAGACCTTCATATTTTCCAGTCTTCTCAGGAAGGCCGAGTGGGGTTCCTGGGTTTGGGAGGGAGGTCTGTAGCAGGCTATAAACTGGAAGGCAGTTTTACCCACTGTTAGTTGCACACGGATAGTCTCTGATGCTTCGTGCTGTACCACCAACCTGGAGGTGGTATCTTTGACGAATATTGATACCCCTCCTTTTGTGGTTCGGTCCAAGTTTTGGGGCCGAAAAGCATGGTATGAGGTATAACCTGGTAATGCTGGGGTGCTCTCGGGAGCCTTGAACCAGGTTTCTGTTACTGCACAGATATCAATGTTCTCCATGCTAAGGAGAGTTTCGAGTGCATGCATCTTGAGGTTTAGACTTCTGGCGTTGAGTAGCATTACTCTTAGTTTCTTATCCCTTGTGATACCTATGGAGGTGGGTTTGTCTTTTGAGCCTTGCCTAAAAAAGGCACTATGGGGTAGCAAGAGCCTTTGCCAATATCCGAAAGCCCAGGGGTGACAGGTGCAACCCGTCCCTAGCGAAGCATCGTGGCTTGTCGAGCATGTCATCCCAGGCTGACAGGCATTGGATCCCCTTTGAATGACACTAATACTTAAGCCAATTGTTGAAATTGATCATCTTGTCTTCATATTGTGACATCATTCTTGGTGAGGGTAAGATGCTACTCAAGGTCAGGGTCATACCGGCCTGGGCTACATGCTCAGAGAGCTCCTCTATGTCTCTTCTCATGTAGTCCAAGGAGGTATGTCTCAGGTCATTCACACCAGCATGGAAAATAACTGAGTCATATTTGTACTTGCCTTGGAGTGACATGAGTGCTTGTGTTATGTGGCGGATCCTAGAGCCCGACAGGCAGCTCACTGTGACCTTCTCCTTGTTCAGCCTGGTGAGCGGGACGTCAGTGTGCCTGACGATAGAGTCACCTATTAAAAGTGTATCAGGTGTGTTGTTTAACCTTAAGGGCTGTGACTGTTCGGCACACTGACTTTGTGAGCTATGTGTTGCACGTGTTTTGTTTTGGGGTAGCGGTTGCTTGGGTGTCTGCTTTGGAGGTCTCTGCTGCTTAGCCAGATTTTTATTTAGAGCCTCCGAGTATGTTTTTGTGTGTTTATGTTTTTGGTTTGCTGTCGTGGTAGGTCTATGTGAGACTGGAATTGTAGTGAGTGTGGTTTCCTTCTTCTCCTGAATGGTTACACCAGTACTGAGTTGAGAGAGCTTAGCCTCCAGTTTGGCTATATGGTTGCATCTCTCACATGTGTTGGAATTTGTTGGGAGGAGGAGAGGGTTGTCTATGTACATGAGGCAGTTGTAACATTGCCTCAAGATTTCCAGATTCACCAGCTGGACCGGAGAGGAGATTGACAACTGACATTTGGACATGCTAGAATAGTATTTGGAATTCCTTTATAATTGAAAAAAGGGCCAATGGGGAACAAGGTACTCAAGGGGAGTTTGTGAGAGTGTAGTGCTTTTAATTTTTTTAGTGCTGACTTATATAATTGCTTTAGTGAGCAAGTGCCAGGTAACTTAAATGCAATGTGTTACAGGTAACTTAAATGCAAAAATGACAAACAGTAACTTTATTTCAAGTGAAACAAGGAAATAAGTACAGTAAGCAATGCAGATATCACTAGGGATCGGCTTCTCTCTTAAAGTCTAATGTTTTCCTTATTAATAAAATAGTTATGTTTCACATTTTATTTTCCTTAAACTTATCTGTACTGATTGAGGATAAAAGCCATTATAATTGCTGCATTTTTCCACATACTAATTATGTAGGAATAAGCACTGCACTTTAACAGTGTAGGTGGGTGGCACTGCAGGCATTCAAAAGGCTTTAACATGAATAGGCTTCATGTAAGCAGAGGTTCTTATTTTCATCCCTTTGCCTCCTACAAAAACAAAACTGAATTTTCAAGACATTTTATACTTAATAAATATTTAAAGTGCTTGAATTATGCTATGAATGAGCTTTGCAAGCCAAACACATCTACTTTTCTAGCATTAAAATATTTCACTTATGCTATGACTTTTACAAGCCATACATATTTACTTTTTCTAATATAAAGGTGGAATAATACATAGCACATCAATATTCTGCACATAATTGCATACACCCATCAGATTTTCTTTAATCTGTATTGTTCATGAAGCCTCATGCCAGGAAATAACTAATGATGACAGCATGGCTTTTGACAGCGGTTCAAGTCTTATTTTTGGACTTCTTCACGTCAGAGATAATTGGCTGTAGAAAACCTTATTAAAAACAGTCCACTCATTCTATGTGTGTGTGGTGGAGGTAGACTGAATGGCAACACCTCCCACATGATCCTTGAAACAAATTCAAAGTGGGATTCAAACCCTAAACTCCAGAATCAAGAAAACTGCAGGAAAATAAAGTGTGTGAAATGTCTAATTGAAGCAACAGAAACCAGGTCACTTTCAATTAGTTCCTAGAGATGGTTCGAGAATAGTCCTGGAAGAAAAGACAAATAACGATGTTGTTCATACCATTCTACAAGAACATTTGAGGTGACGTGCTTTAATTCAGTGTAATTACTATTTCCATGGGGAAAAGTAAAGGTCAGTGAATGTACAGAAGCCTGTAGACAGCAAAATGCCCACCAGTGCACATAGCTGGATGTGTGGCATGGTAATCAGTCTTGGAAAATAATTCTTCTTTCTTCCCTTCCTCCCTTTAGATTCATGATTACTAATCAAAGACAAAACATCACACTACAAAACATTGCTCTTACATACTCAAGCTGAAAAACATCAACTTTCTAAAAAAAAACACACACAAAACAAACCCTGGGATTCATTGACACCTACATTAAGCCTAAACTACGTGTACACCCTTTTGAGTGAGCAGAGAACACAAGAATACCACACCTTTTTCTTCCTAATTTTAGTTTTTCTACTGATTTTTGTACATTCTTAAATACTGAGGGGAATTCAGAAAGTTTCTTTCTAACTTCAGAATATCTGCCTAAATACTTCATCCTTAAATTTTCAGGGTCTACGTATTAGTTTCCCCTTAAGTGTTTGACAGTGCTCTGTACAAACTCAGACAATTGAAATTTCTCCAATATCTAGTTGCACACAAGACAACTAGTTTACAGTGACAAGCACTGTCCACATAGTTGCAAACCGGATACTCCTGACAGTAATTGATATTCTCACTCCAACAGTCTAATCAATAAAAAAGGGTCTGTTGCCATGGATATGAACTTTCCTACAGTCTCCATTGCTGGCTTGGTGGATATGGGCATCCTGAGGCAATGTAGAAATTGCCTCATGTTTACTGACAGCCAGTTAATTCCCAAACTGATACGGTATTTGAGAGATGTATTTATACAATGTCACTGGAGGCAAAGCTCTCACATAAAAGGACTCCTAATGTCAATAAAGTTGTCATTAGTACACATGCTGCATCCATCATGTACAATTCAAAGCAGACATATAGACCCACATATACTGAGGCACTTACATGTAACCTTCCTAAACCACAAAGACCTCCTAGACAAAGTATAAAAAAAAATGCCCTCAGCAGCCCCAAATGCACTCTTTCAAAACAGCACCCACATCAACACATAGAGCTACATCTCATGGAGCCTCTACCTCTAAGCCCATAAGGCAAGTCACCATACAATCCAACATTCTTGTCATTGGAGACTTCATTATGAGACACACTGAGGTCCCTCTTACCAGGCTGAGTAAGGAGAAAGTTATGGTCAGTTGCTTATCAGGGGCTATGATCCGTCATATTATGCAGGCACTCAGGTCATTGGATCACAATTACCAATATGAATCAGTCATAGTCCATGTAGGAGTAAATGACCTGAGACATACCTCCCTGGACTATATGAAGAGAGACATCATAGAGATTTCAGAATATGTGTCTCAGGCTGGTATGAGCCTAGCATTGAGCAGCATTTTACCTTCTCCAAGGCTGATACCAGAATATGAACAAAAGATGATTGACTTTAATTTTTGGCTTAGTTTCTGGTGTTATTCTAAGGGGGTGCAATATTTGTCAGCATGGAAGGAGATGGTCAACAGACCACACTGCTTTTCCAGGGATGGTCTGCACCTCTCCCCTGTAGGCTTTTGAATATTAGCTAAAACATTGTCTTCCCTCATAGTGCCTACTTTAGGCAATGCCAAACTGAAAGAACTTCCATCACAGCAAATCAAAACCAAGAAAATCTAAAGGTATTAATACTCAATGCTAGCAGCCTAAACAAAACATTCTACTCCCTGGAAGCTCTCATTACCCTCGAGAATGCTGATGCCTGGGCAGTCTCGGAGACATGGTTTCCAGCCATGGACAGCACATCACCAGTACAGGGTTATAATGCCTTCCACACATTTAGACCAGCTACTTCACAGGCAGGGACTAAAGGTGGAGGTGTCTTTATTTACATAAAAAATAAATATAATTCAAGGCTGGTCAAACAGGACAATGCACTTGAGCTGCTCCATGTTCAAATCACCATAGGTAAAATCCAATACCACTTCTTTGCAAAGCTATAGGTCCCTCTCTATGACCCAGAAAACCCATACCATGTATTTAAACTTATTAGAAAGACTAACCATCCAAAAGCACTCTCATTAAAGTAAACAAGCAACTCAGAGAACAAATAAAGTCTACCAAAGCCAAATTTGAGGTACATTGGCCTCCAAGGCTAAGGACAACCACAAAGCATTATTTAGCTATGTCCACAACCTCAAAAGCAATACACAACTGTGTGCAGAGCTCATTGTAAATGGAGTCACCTATATTGAGCCAGAAGATGTAGCAAACCTCCTGGCTGATAAATTCAGCTCCAACGTTGCTCGTCTCTCACCCTCAGCCTTCCCTCAGGAAATATCATCAAATATAACTCCCCCCTACTATTACTAGGGAACAGGTCCTTAATGTTCTCTCTAAGACCAAGAACACTGCATCAATGAGCCCAAACAATATCCCAGGATGCCTTCTAAATCGCATGAAACATGACCTGTAAAGGCCTCTGGAATTACTATTTAACTGTAGCCTCCAAACAGGATTCATGCCTCATGAATGAAGAAAGGCAACAGTCATCCCTTTGCACAAAGGTGGGCCATCTATAGACCCTGGAAACTCAGACCCATAACTCTCATTAGTCTTATATGTAAAGCCATGGAAAGAATTATCATGGAGATGATCAACAGAGATATAGTCAACCTCCAGACACTGGACTCAACCCAGTTTGGTTTCGTAAAGGGCAGATCATGCCTACTCGACCTGGTGAACTTCTTTGAGAAGGTCACCAAAGCAATGGATGAGGGCAAAATTGTTCACACTGCCTATCTTGACCTGGCTAAGGCACTCGGGCGCTGTTGACAAACTCAAGAGGTTAGGTACAAACCCATATGTCTCCCAGTGGATAGCCAACTGGCTCACAGACAGGACCCGGGAAGTTAGAACTGGGGAATCCACCTCTACAAAGAGGCCAGTCACAAGTGGAGTCCCTGAGGGATCAGTCCCTGGACTGCTCCTTTTTGGCAGTTACTTCTCAGAAGTCAAGATCAATGCCAGTGGTCTTTGGCTGACTAAATTTGCAGATGATTGTAAATTAGGAGCTGTCAGTGAATCTCACGCTGCCCAAATGTTCTCCAGACAGGGCTTACATGGGCAAACATCTGGTGTCAGAATCATGGACTAAAACTCAATGCCAAGAAATGCATAATAGTATGCTTTGGGAAGTCATCCATCCCTGGTAACTATCATATTGACAACACACCCCTTAGAGTTGACCCAGTAGTCAGGGACTTAGGGACACACATAGATAGTAATCTAGCCTTTGATCATCACATGTCTACAGTGGTGAGGAAATCATTATATGTTGCGCAACTTATAAACAAAGGTGTGGCATCTAAGTCTAAGGAAGTCATTGTTCCACTGTATTCGGCATTCATCAGACCTATCACTGAATACAATGCCCCTTTGCTATGTACCTAACCAGGCATATCCAGCAACTGGAATGTCCACAGAGGTTCCTCACTAAAAGAATACAGGGCATAAGTAATATGTCCTACGCAGACCGCCTCAAGGCTCTATCCCTGTATTGTGTCTCCTACAGGCTTTTGAGGGGAGATCCATGCCTGGCATACAGGGCATTGTCAGACCCCACTCTGATGGACCTCCTGCATATTCACAAAACAAACAGCACCTGAATTACCCATTCTAAAGACTTAAACCTTGCCTGTGATATAAATAGGACCTGCTTAATAGATAGGTATATATCCCAGACACTACCCCATCTATGGAACAAGCTTCCCATCCATGTTAAGCAGAGTTCATCCCTAATCCAATTCAAGTGCAACTTGGACAATTGGATGGGAAACCTGAAATTCATCCCTGGTTTGGCACCTATGTCTCTGATGCAAACAGGTAACCTGTAAATGGTTCATCTTCCAGGCCCATGCTTACAATTATCAAGGGTATTAGAACTTATCAGAGATTTGGGATGCATGGCTAGGCTTAAAAAGGCCCTTGTAGTCTTTAGCCTAGTAAATACCTATGAACTTAAATGCAGACTGCATGTACAGTTATTGTAATCTTTCTGCATGAGTACAAAAGCACAAAACATGTGGTGGGGATGTTCTTGAATTTAGATCATGTACACATGGTATAGGTGTTTGTGAATCTGGCCCAAAGAAGCTTTGAGGGGTAGAAAAATCCCTATTATGCCCATACAAGGATCTGAAAGCCTCACAACCCTGATACTCTCTGCATATTAACACCAAAACTGGCCAGCTATGGGAGTGAGGTGAAAAAAAATCTTACTTTCACCACAGTTTTCTAATTTTTAAAGCACTAAACTACAGTATTTAACTATAGTGACTTAACAGAGTGGTATGAATCAGACTTTATCAGTCTCTTGTTTTCCCCTTATTTAATATTATATATCAATGGACTTGGAAGGTGCACCATTATGTATCAGCGAGTGCAAAGTCAACATGAAAGGGCTGGTGATAACAAGTAAAACAGGATGCTAAGACAAAAAAAGCTGTTGAATGTTTGGCTACTGTAGCTCTCTTTATGAAGGCCAGAGGTACAGCCCTGTTGTTAGGTCTGCCTTTCATAATGTTGTGCACATATTACATTGATGCATTGTATAGATGTACTTTACCCATTAAAGGCATTGTGGATAGCAGAGCAATATTATGCTCAGATCCTTGAGATCTACTGCTTTGGCATGGTGGTCAATCAGTTGTATAGCAGTGTGATTCATCCAGGCAGCCTTAATGAGTGCTCGGGAATATTCATGGCACTCTCAAATTACTGTACCAGTGAGATAATGGCTTGTTTTTACTCACAACAACATAAACTGCAATAGAGACTAGAACACTACAACATAATTTTGTTTGGAATACCTAAACAACAGTTCCAGCTGTAAAACTCTCTCCCCTCCTGAAAGCACATATATGTAAATGTGTCTGTGCTGTGGTGTGGTGTGCAATAAATTCAGAGACACATATTTAAAATGTGTTAGCATGTGCAACACTCACATGGGTACTGTGTGTCTGGCTCTGATTAACTGCAGTTGGATCTGGCATATTGTTTTGCCATGTTCACCCACATTGCATGTAGCATGTACACATATGAGTGTACAACAAAGCTTGATATAGTGCTCAGAATGTTACCAGTATGCATCAGCATTTGAATGCTTTTTGAATCATTTTAAATTGTTATAATCCTGCACAGTATGCTGAAGTCAGCTATTTGATTATATATCACATTATTCCTCCTCCCATTGGTTGACTTATGACAGATGTTGACGTCTATCATAGGACGACAGATACTAGCCTTCAAAACAGGAAGAACAACAGCTGTTTTATTAAGCATAATTGATGTATCAGTTTGCACTCATGGGTAGGTATTACTGTAAGTGACAAGGACAAGACAACAAAGAACCAGCTGCACGAACAGACCACGATATCAGTGCTGTGGTGTACACGTCAGCACTGGTTAACTAACATATGAGACAGTTCATATAAGCAGACTCCATGCAAGCTTGAATACTTTACACAGGAGACTACCAGCACCAAAACATTTCATTAATAAGGACTGTACTCTCTAAGGGATGGGAAATTATGCCATAGCTGAAGTTATATGTACTATATCAATGGTGAGTGCCTGTCCATACAGACCTTTCTTGAATGCACATTCACTAACTGTTATACATGCAATATATTTGGAACATCAGTCTCACCTTCACTGTACTGCTCCAGGCAGCAGGACCAGGTATGTAGTCAGATATTTTTAATTGTACTCAAGCCTTAAGCTGTTATGCCCACCCCCTACCTAACATTCAAATTGCATACACATCTCACCAAATGTTTCTCCATTTACATTTAAAAAATGTACATTTCATATCTGTCTGTTGCCCTCATAATTACAGAGAGGTCATTTTAGAAAAATATTCATGTCTTTAAACAGGTTTTTCCAAGTTTGTGTTGCAAACCTTAGTTTAGAAATTGTTCTGTGGCCTGTGAATCATAACATTTCTGAGACATGCAACTAGGTTCACAGAGTATATCTTGCTATACTCCTGAGGTGGACAATATCCAGACAGCTTTATGGTATTGAGTTTGTTCCACAAATATTCACAGAAGATAGGTATTTGAGTCAGCAGAGCTGTCACAGGTATTCATGTCAGGACATCTCAATAACCCATGTGATAATTATGCTACATTCACTTTCAGCTACTGCTGGCATGGTACAATGGCAGCATGTTGACAGTTTGCCAGCTGCAAAAATGTTCAAATGTCTTACAAAGACAAGACAGTACCACAGACAGTACCACAGCTGTCTGTCAAAAGAATGACACCAAATTTCACATCTTGAAAGTCTGAAATAAAAAAAAAAAAGGTTTTGAAACTCACTGTTGCATAATTAATTTTTTTGTGGGGGAGTTTTATCCTCGAGTGCATTCATCCCATATCTGTCTATATGTCTGTGCATGTGTATTTGTGTGTGTGTGTGTGTGTGTGTGTGTGTGTGTGTGCGCGTGTGTGTGTGCGTGTGTGTGTGCGTGTGTGTGCGTGTGTGTGTGTGTGTGTGTGTGTGTGTGTGTGTGTGTGTGTGTATGCCATATGACTGAAAACAAAATATCTAAATTGTGAAATATCTAACATGGGAATTAGCTCCTTCTTCACTGTTGCGCAACCTCGGAGTTGGTATATGTAATTGGCAGGTGGTATGGAGGGGGTGCAGCATTAAAAATGCTTTCAATATTTATATATAAAGTTTCAGGATCACTGTAAATCAGAGAAGTGGGACACTTCAAGGTACTACATGCTCAGACATAGTATATATTCCCCTCATTTGCACTTCTAGATGTTCTTCATGTTTCACTGTTGCAGTCATCACTCTAGTTCTGCTAATCTTATGCCATTGAAGTTTCAACAGGCACCCCACCAACCTTTGGTACAAAGCTCTGCACTGTAAATAACAATGACATTGTTCTTTTATTAAAAAAGAGACATTCACTGTATTTATGCCCTCAGGAAAAAGGGGTCAAAACAGACTGTCGAATTTATGGTAGTATCTGTAATGGGAGATATAAAGCACATGAAAGCAAGAATCGCAATTAAATAGTACTGTAGATGCAAAACAAGTAACCAATGATGCATAACCAACATACTCTGCTGCTTACAAAACAAGAACCTTTAATGAAACCAGTTCAGTGCTTCTGTCAAGAATCACAAGACTGTATCAGAAATATTCATTAAATAAACATGGCTGTTTAACAAATGTCTTTATATCACATGATATTTTACGCAATCAAATAAATTAACGCAGCCACTGCCTTTTTAAAAAAATTTTGACAATCGTAAACATTTCACTATTAAAACAGCCCCTTTGTAATATTCTATACATATAGATATAAATCTATAAACTTCCATGTTTAATAAATCAGCAGAAAACAGCAACGGTAAACTGAAGCATGACTTGTATCACCATTCAGTAAAATAAAATCACATTTATTTTCAAGTAGGTAAGCTCTTTCACCACAAAATGTGGCTTCATCAGACCATTTACAAGTAAAAGTGTATAAAGTGCCAAACATTTCCATTTATACATAACACCTCCCCCTAATTAAATTCAAATGTTTGTTGTAGCAAATCACTTCAGCACAAAATGCCTCCTAGTTGCTTGACATCATAAACAGATTAAAACAGCAACAAATTAACTATTTAGTTAATAAAATCCACATTATAATAGTCATAATTCATCAAATAATAAAATTGTATGCACGCTCCACTTTAAAATATATGCATATCTCATCCTTAACAGCATAAATTGTATTGTGCATCTATAGATCAACTAGCTATCTAGTTGTTTTTGTTATATATAGATCATCACACAATAATAAATTTATACCATTGTGACATGACATTTCCTACTTGGTATAACTGATTATATGGTCAAGCACTCGCTCGACTCCAGAACCCAAATCATTCAAATCAGTGCATCATTACTTACAGATTCATGGATCAAGTCATATTGCACACATTTAAATATCCTTCCAAGTTTATCCTGTGGTGTAGAGGTCCTTTCAAATGAAAGATATAGTACCATCAAACATGTTATAACATAACCGTTCAGCTTACAACCCTTGTATGCTGTCAAAAATCAATCACAAAGTGATTTCTATTTTGTGTCGTTCAAATAAACAGTTTACTGTACCACCTTAAACATAGATGAATGACGAGCCTATTTATCTATATATCCATACTAGGTTCCAGTATGCAGTTAAATATGCACTTATCCAGTTTACTTTTATAATAAACCCCCTTTTTTAGCGTGAATGCTGTTAAGCACCCACTCTACTATTTACTTCGCAAAAGCACTCCTAATCGTGACATCATCACGCCATGCCTCTGTTCCTTAAAAATATAGCCGTCTGAATAATTCACTGTTCGGCTACTTGTGAAGTGCATTTCCTATAACATCAAGACTATGTAGCATCGGATTTACCTAATAAGTCCTCATGTATATATATATATATATATATATATATATATATATATATTATATATATATATATATATATTGAATAAAAAACTGAACTGAAACCAAGTAAACAAAAACCTGAAATGCTCGGGAAATAAACACAGTCAAAAATTACGCATTTCGTCCACTTTTAATTAACCTGAACTTCATCAGAAAATAACGTATCACTTTTACCAGTGTTTAAATACTGTTCCATATAGTCACATGTAACTTCAATAACCAATCAAAAAATTATTTATACATTCTATCTTGTTTAAAGTTAATTGTGAAATACTATCACACCTAAAAATATCCATAAAATGTATATCTAAAACAGTTAAAAAATGTATAAATTTATAAATTTATAACATTTATAATCTTTGTGCATGTAAAAAACATTTTATATTGTTAGCATCGTTCAAACCGGGGAACTCATCTGCATTAAGCATAATCTATAAAATCAATATAACTCTTCATAATATGCCCATATAAGTATATTATTGTACATCCATCAAATTCCTACTAATATTGGCATCAATTTACATCTTCAAACTAATTTTATCTAACAGATACGTATATAAATAGTAGTAAAGAATGACAGATCATAGACAATAAATGCATTTCTAAAAGCTAAACTGCACTTCATATGGAAATATTTATAGCTAGCCAAAAATCATTTATCATTTCAGCTACATATACTAAGCTGTAAGACATGTTCTAAATATATATGGTATCATAATCAATACCACGGCATATCTGTTGTTACATATAAACCATAGAGTGCATGTCATAGTATATAGCCAGATATATATATATATATATATATACATGAGGACTTATTATCACTATAGTGACCAGTATTTAATAAAACAAAGTCCTGGACATGACCAAACAACACTACAGTGCCACAGCAGAATAGTAATGCTCCACGGGATACAGCAGCCATCAGTACCAGGTACAGCAGCACTGTAGAAAGATACTCCTCTTATCTGGGTTGTCTTTCTGGGATGCAGATTAGTGGTAATATACTAAAGGCATGCATGTTTTCATCCTTTTCTTTGAGTTCTCCATCTTCTTCAATCGGCCATTGCCTCTTGAAATATTAAACTATGGAAATGCAGCCACACAAGCACACAGACACTCTGCTATACATAATAATCTAGGTTTCCTAATGAAGGATTGAAGCATACTTGTTTAACCCACAGCTCAGTGAAAGGTGTCAACCTAGTCTTTCATTGTCCTGACCTGTCAGTTGCAGTCTGGAACAGCAAAAACTACGCAACTGCAGCACCCGTTAGCTAGTTGTTTAATGTTACTGGCCAAAAGTTACTAAGAAATCACTACCTGAAAAATAAATAATTAATGAAAGAAAGAAGCTATTTATAACATACCAGTCAGCAACCATCTCTTCTAAATAAAGAAGTAAAGTCACTACCTGAAAAATAAACAACTAAAGATAGAAAGAAACCATTAACATAATGCCAGTCACTGACCATCTCTTCTAAATAAATAAGTTACTAACAGAAGTCACTACCTAAAAAATAAATAACTAAAGAAAGAAACTATTAACATAATGCCAGTTACCAATCAACTCTTCTAAATAAAGAAGTTATTAATAGAAGTCACCAACTAAAAAAATAAATAACTAAAGAAAGAAAGAAGGAAACTATTAACAATATTCCAGTCACTGCCCATCTCTTCTAAATAAAGAGGTTACTAACAGAAGTCACAGAATACTAACATAGGTCAGTACATTAAGAATGAAGTACCTAGATAAATAAATATAGAAGGTATTACCATGAGCCACCATATAAATAAATAAACTGTGCTGATGTAATAGAATGATTTTGCATATCACGTGCATACAGAACAGGACTATGTGAAGACACAAACCTCTGTTTTTTCAGAAGACTAAACTTTGCTTTATACACTGCACCAACAAGCAGCAAACAGATTGGTGTTACTACTGCCCACTTCTTTATATCACTGCTATGACCCTATGACTGAGTGATGAGTACAGCAACTTCATTTTTGCTGTTCAAGGTGCCACTGACATGCAGAATCAATGAAACAGCAGGTCAACACCTTGTTTTAGCCAAGGTATGGATTGAAAAGGTTTGCTTCAATCCTTCACTAAGTCCAAATTCCAAAGTGCGTATTGACGTCTAAAAGAGTTCCACATTAAAAAAAATAAACTGCTGCTCATTGTCAGCATTAATACAACTTTCTGGAATATCTACTTCACAAAAAAGTCTTCATTCTCAGTTATTGGTACTATATCTAAGACATGCTTGTTAACCTTCTGTTTCCATCAGTTTTCCTGTCTAAACATCTGCCGGCAATCAAGAGGGCATTTTTTTTTATTTGCTTGTACCCAGATGAGTATTAAGATCTGAAATCTGTTCACACACTTCTGAATTCTTTACTTATCTGTTATATGACCACTAACATCAGAAATCTGCTCAAACTTTGTTTTTTAATAAATGAATTCTTGCCTACTCCACAGCTAAACAGAAACACAAACACTCATTCCTTACACCTGCATTGAAGCCCAGAAACAAACATGCGTGCACGCACACACACACACACACATATATATATATATATATATATATATATATATGCATTTTATATATATATATATATATATATATATATATATATATATATATATATATATACATATGCATTTTTTATATATATATATATATATATATATATATATACATATATATATATATATATATATATATATATATATATATATATATATATATATATATATATATATATATATATATATATATATATAAAATTTATATACACACACACACACACACACACACGTGCAGGCACAATTGCAGTCAGATCATTCTATGTCAACAAATCACAGATATTTACTGAACTCGTTATCTCTCTATTACATTTGCTACTCATTTAAATGCATAAACCAGTACCTGTATAAGTAAAAAAACCTCACACCAGCTGCAACTTTATTCACTAAAAAAACAGCATAACAGTCACAAATCCTAAAAAGATATCTATATCTGTATCTGTCAGGTTATCTGTCTATCTATATATCTATGTGACTTACTTTTTCAGTAACTATGTATACTAACCCTACTGTCTTTAACCCTCCACACTGCATTTAGACTTGCCCCAGGATTTAATAAACTCTGTGTAGCCACCATGTAGAACCTACATGGAATCTATCCATGTACATGGCCATGGTACCTGCTTTGCAGAGTGCCATGCATATCAATGATGGTGCTCTGCCAAGGGACAGACAAGTAACACAGATATTGAATCAGTGCTGTTTTTTTTTTAAATGTAGGTTTGCATGGCGCAACGTGGTGCACAGCAATGCCAAGCTGTGCTCACATGTAGACAGCTAATACCTGCCAGACATCTAAAAATAGAAACCAGATGTAATTAATAAGCATAATGACATTTTATGTGTTTTATATATTTTTTTATTTGATGTTTGCATGCCACGGTGTGGAGCGCACCTAAGTCAAACAGAGCTCATACATATAGCTGACCCTTCACATATATCTAAAGAAAAAATAGAAATTGGATGCAATTAATAATTTAATTACTGGTGTGTTTAAGCATGTTTGCACAGCGCAGTGTGGTGCTCAGCACTGCTAATAGGTAGCTCAGTGGTACTAGAAGGCCCAAGGAAACAAACTGCTGCAGTAAAATCCAGAAGAACTTTAATCTAGAAACTTTTTGAAATAAAAGCTTGTTTAAAACTATGAGAGATAAACACTTTCATTCACAAAAATACATGAACTTTATCAGGTAACATTGCTGGAAGTACTCACATAATTTGTAACTTTTGTGTTCAATCACATGACTGCCAAGCCCCCAGAAAATGAAGCATCATCTTAAAGGAGCCACCACAAAGAAATTCACAGTGTGTAGCACTGAGTCAATTCAATTGACAAAATTTGCAAACAAGGAAAAAAATATAAAAAAATATACAAAAAAATAGCATAAACTGTATCCCCTATAAAATCAGAAAAATGAAGACAAAAGTATATAAAAATATGTAAAATATAAACCCGGAATTTAGGGCTTATCTTTCCAGTGCTTTTAACTTAAGCAAACATGCTGTTGAAACATGTTCATTGGGTCCAGGACAATGGTTGGTATTCAAATGCAGTTGCCAATATAATTCATGTTTTTCTACTAATAAGGTCCATGAACTTCCATTACTGTTGGAAGGCATTTGTTCCAAAATAAAAAATTTGAACATGTGGTGTGGGTAAAATTTTATGTGTTTGAAGAGGGCGTTAGTCTCTCTTCTCATTCTGATTTCATATAAATGTTCATATATTCTGTTCCTCAGTCTCCTCTCTGTTTTTCATATGTAAAAACAGGGGCAGAACATACACAGTGCACAATATATCACCTTTGTTGTACAACAATTGAATCTGTTTCTTATAGTAACCACCTAGTTGTTCAAAGCAATTTCATGGCACACCAGAATATTACAGCAGTAGGGGCAACAACCATGCTTTTTCATCCCCATAAATTCAAAATTTTGCTTATGTTGGTGTTTCTACCAACTGTGTTCTAATATTGTTTTCAAATTCCTGCCCCTTTTGAATACCACTTGTTGACCCAGCCCTACATAATCACAAATGGTATTCTCTTGTAGGAGAAGACACCAATTATTTTCCAGAATTGATTTTACAGAGAGAGCTTCAGTAGAATAAGTTGTAATAAAAGAATTCCTGAAGGTCTTTGTGTTTGCGGTCTCAGCCATTGGTGCCATTGAAGTAGTATCCCCACCATCTAGGACTTCCTGACTTCTGTTGTTGGTTACACAAGGTCCTCCCAGAACTGGAAGAAAATGATGAGACTCACATTTATTGACCACCTCTAGCATAAAGCTATCTCCAAATTTTGTAGGATAGCCATGTTTTAGAAATTTGCTTTTCAGCAGTATGCACTCATCCCAAAAGGTAGTGTCTTCTGTGGTCATTCAGGCTGTCCTCACAAACTGTCCCTTGACCAATGCTGTTTTCTGTGTTATATGGTACAAACTGTCAAACTGGAGAAGACTGCTCGAATATGTAGGTTTCCAATAAATTTTGGAGGTGGTTTGTGTTGTTGTCCTTTGCCGACCTTATATCCAGGTAAGCTATGTATTCACATCATTACTCTCATAGGAGAATGAAATAAACTCTGTTGTTTGATTAATATATGCCAAAACATGGGGGATGCTGTGAGCTTCACCATCCCACAGGATGAAAATATCATCCAAAAGGTGTGTGTAGAATCTACATGATGCAAAAAAGAAGAGTTAAATAAGAACTTTTTCTCCCATTGTATCATAATAATGTTGGCAAAAAGATGTCCACATGCTGCACCCATGGCTATCCCTGCTTGTTGTAAGAACAAATCACCTCCAGATTTAACAAAATTATTTTTCAGTACAATCTCCAATAAATTGACATAAACATTAATTTGGTCTTGTGGGATATTCTTCTCCATCAAAAATTCAGAAAACCATTCCATTCCCAAGTCATGGGGAATTACCAAATACAAGTCCTTGACATCCACAGTGATAAAGGTGTATGTGACTTTGAAGGGAAGGTCATTCATTTTTTGTAAAAATCCCCACAAATCATGGCAAACATGTGGGCTTTGGGTAACCAAACTTTTTAATCTAGTGTCCAAATATATGGCCAAGGGGTGAGTGATAGAACCATGTCCATCAACAATTGGTCACATAGGTGGTTGGCCTTTGTTTCTGTGTATCTTGGGTAAACCAAACATGTGGGGAATCTTAGGATGTGTGACGACCGTGCCCTGGCCCAGCAATCAAGGAGCCTCAATCCTCACCACTAACACCAGGGAGGTCATCTCCTAGAAGAGAGGAAAGGATAACTAATACACACAGTAAAGTACAATTTCCCTTAAGTGCACACAGAGATCACAGTCAGTCTGGGGCTGGTTGCTCCCTTGCTCACCAGGTCCCCAATAAGACTCCCCACTGGCACAGCTATAGGGTCCAGGTCTCAGCCTAGCTGGGCAAGCTAAAACCTTCAGTACCCTCTTTGTCCAACCAGTGCTTTGTGTCCCTGCCCAAGTAGCTGACACAACACACACACTTTGAGATAAGTATTTATACAACTTCACAGACACTCCTGGGAAAGGCTGACACAGATTCTCCAGCTGTGCCCCTTTACCCAGACTATATGGCAGTAATTCCTGCCACCACCCAGCTAATAATATCAGCTACTAAAAGGCCCTTAAAAGGATATCAGCTTATTGGAAGGGCTTAGACAGTAAACTCTATAAATATATAATGTACTCTAAAGCATAATTTATCTCTACATAAACCAGCCACAGGTAAAAGGTTTTAAAAATATTTAATAGTAAATAATTAAAACACAAGACAAATCTACTACACCACAGAGATATCTAAGAGTTCAGAGATCACACAGAAACTTAAAATAATACAGGAGGACAGGTCTGATTTCAAAGAAAAATAGCTAATTAATCTTTACTAGCTTTAACTATTCCTACAAGAAATCACAGTGCTAAAAACTTACATGTGAGCTTAGGCAGAGTGCTGAGTTAGAAATCCAAGATCAAAATGCTCCAAGTCTCTTGTGAGAAATAGCATCTAAACATTACTAGCAAACATGTCTGCTGGGTCCCTCACAAATTACATCATGTTGACACTTGGGTTTTTCCAGGCAAACACACTGCATTATTTAGCAATCTAACACCTGCTCAGAAACTTACAACAATAAAAGTAATTTCACATGTATACTCTAACATAAACCAGAGCAATAAAGTACATTCCACATCTAAATTCTGGTCATAAACTTTAGCCTTAAAACAATTGGCATGAAACCTTCATCCAGAATCACTGGAGCCGAATTCTAACATGAAAGGGTCACAACATGCTTCACTGGGCCAGTAGAGTGCAATGTTGTCACATATTTTGCAGTTCCACATTTCACAGTATTCTTTTACACTCAAGAAGACATGCCTGTATTTTTACATTTATTTACAAATGCCAGAATTATATATCAAATTCTGTTTGACTTAGCTGGCAGCCTTCGCCCATCTCTCCCCAATCATCACAAGATGTATCACATTTAGATAGTTATAATCATCAATCAAGATTTGTTGGTCAATAAATAAGTCATTTAGATTTGCCTTTATTCTATTGTATGCAACATTGCACTCATTCACAGACATCTCCTTATTTTATAGTCACAGATATTCATCATGACCAATCCACCCCCTTTGTCAGGTTGTTTAGTCCTGATTTCTTTGTTGATTCGTAAATCATTAAATCTTCCTGTTTCTTCTCTAGAAAGATTACATTTGAAAGTATGTTTTCTTACCTTGCCATCCAAACGTTACGAATATCTAACTCCTAGATTTTTTCAAAACAGTTAATCACAGGGTGAATCAGGGGATTATAAGTGCTGGATATCCTTAGTGGTTGCATGGCTGATCCCACATTTTGAAACATCACCATGAAATTTAATTTTCTGGAATATTCCTTAAGATCCATGAGTTTGTTTGCAACATCCATGTACCTGTTAGGTACAAAATTTAGACTTCAAGCAAATAAATCCCCATGACAAGCATTGTTGTTAAAAGATGAAAAATTGTTGACAGCGAAATCACCAGTAGAATTTGTCATGGTGGTGCATGGAGGTAGCATACATGTTGTAACATCAGATACTGGACTTAATTCCACTTCTTGTAATTCCGGCACCCATTCTGTCTCCTGGTTTCTCCTCTCCAGTTTTGTTGGGTTGTATTCAAGTTCTGCCTGGGAAGATTCCTGTTATCCCATTGATTGTTCTGAGTGGAGTATCAGTTTCTGATCCTTTCTGGCCTCTGAAGAACTGGAGTGTTCCCATGTTCTAAAAAATAGTCCTCATTTTCCTCTTCCAACAAATCATCCATCGCATCCTGTCTCAGGTCAGTTTGCTCATCACCCGATGCATGCATATTAGCATTGACTTTAAATCTGTACCCCAAGCTTGAGATGGTGGGGGGTGGGGTACACCTTCTTTCTTTATGTTCACGTCTATCTCTCTCAAGCTTCTTAACTTTGCAGGAATTAATATTTCGGATCTGTTCATCAGTACTCCTGAAAATGCAGCTAATGCTCTCCATTTTGCACATGTGTCCACTGGATACATATAATTCAGTCCAATTGGTTTGACAGTGCAGTTATGTTGTCCTCACCCCTCTCTCTGGGGTTTGACAATCCAAATTCATCTACAAATCTGTCAAAGTGCTCAGTTGTTGCTGTAGAAGTAATGGATAGCTATGGGTCTTTCCTACCCCCTTCCTGCACATGCCTTCCTCCCATTCAATATGTTTTTTCCCCTGCTTGCCCCCATTTTATCACTTTCCTATCTCCCCTTTTTATTTTCTTTATTTTTTTTAGTTGGGAGCTCCGACGCACACCGCTTCATGCACCTTCCCTCAGCTTAGCTAATTACAGCTATAATGAGTATACGGGTTTCCAACATTGTGAGACACATGTACAAAATAAACACCTCTACCATGTTTCGAACCTAAGCCCATCACACCTGCAGCACACTGCATTACCTCACCATGCCAAGCAACTCTTACTTAAAACAGATGGTTTAAATAAAACTTAATAATTGCCAATTACAGTCATTAGCTGTGTTTCAGCAGATCTGCGCACCATGTCACATTGCACAAACTGGAATAAAAAGTAATGGAAAAAATAGGAGTGCATCCTGGATTCTGGTGCAGTAGTACACCACTAGGCAACCAACGACATGATAATGGATGTAACTGAGGTCTGTGATAGCAGGTAAATATCCTCTTTCATCAGCAACATGTAGAAAGTCACCTGCTAAGGCATTAATGGCAAAGTATATATTCAACTGGGACTCTGGTGCAGAAATTCAGCCACATAAAGCCATGCACATACTAATGGATGTAGAAAATATTTGTCACAGCCTGTATATGTGCACATATATCTTGCAAGTACACCTGCTGCAGCAGTGATTCAGTAGCTCAGTCTGTTAAATGACTTGCATACAGTACATTTTAAAAATAATCACTGGAAAGTAACCAAACAAAAGTGTTTAATGACCAGAAACACATTAAACAGTAAGCACTTTCATCATAATAAGACTTCTGCAGACTGAATAATGTGACAACAATTCACCAGCATTTAAATACACAGGCAATTAAAATTGAAATCACATGACAACTAATTAAGGCTTCAACTTACTCCTTTTAAGGAAGGCTACAAAATCTTATCTATCATTTAACCCAGGTGGGTCGCAGGCATTCAGTTTCACCTGCCAGTAATATTTCAACCACCCAAGTTCTTCTTCAGCATTGAATTTGCTATCATAACTTAAAATTTCATCCAAGACACAAAACTTAAAATCAGCTTTGCAATAATTAACCTTATACATTACATTTTGCCACACACATTCCTGGGTTCAAATCCATTGTTGTGCTGCATTTCAATTACATTATTGTGAAGACAGCAATTAATGGATCACTAATACACTCTACCCACACAAAGCATTGCAAATTAAATAACCGTTTTTCAGTGCATGAAGTTACAGGCCTGTAGGTAGGGACACACTTCACATATCCATATAGCAGTATTATACGTCGCCTTGTACTCTGTTATTGACACAGTTGAATAATATGTGTTCCCTAAGCACATGCATTAATTGGAGTGTAAAGGGTACCCTCACCCTGGCACTGCCTCTACAACAAGGCTGACACAGCTGACATAGATACATCTACAGCTTGTTGTCCTCCAAAGTGTTCACACTCTCTGCCTATGTCTATTACCTGCAGCAGCAGCTGCAGCCTGTGGTACACACAGCTCTATGTAAAGGTTTCTGTTACAAACCTACCCTATGTGATGATGTAGTCTCCTCACCCAAGTAGTGTCCATCTCAGCAGCTAAGAAAGGGGCCCAGGTCTACATAAAGGCCTTATATATTGCACAGTGCTTGCATGTCATTGGCTAATGATAGTGCAATTCAGCTGTTTTGACTGCAATTAGCATTTCAGATCCACAGATTAGTTTAGAGGTAATCATCTGCTGATGGGGAACATGTTTAAAAGGTAGGCAGCTGGCTATGGGGAACCATTCTGTATGAGACCTTACTCACACAGAGCACGCCTTTGTGAATCTTTACCAGACACAGACGTCAACAGAAAAGCACTGCACTCTAGCAGGTATGTACTGTTTTTTGTGTATAACAGGATTCAGATGGGAGAACAGAGGTATGGGGGATAGGGATTACAGCAGTAAGCCAGTCATAGAGCTGTGGTAATGACATGTCAGTGATACCCTGCTGACTTACACATACAGGGATATACAATACATCAGGCTGGCATTGTCTTTCGTCAGTGTGGCACACTGGTGTTGTCGGACTGTCCCTATATAGTGGCTGTTATAGCACACTGCTATTTGTCTGGCTATGCTTCTATGATATATTATTGTGTGGTTGGCCTTAGGGGACACACCACATTGGACTGGAGTGTTGGGTGTATGATCATACAGCAGAAGCTGTCATGTCACACAGGGAAATGCCCTGGTAATGGGACTATCTCGGTTGTATCCACACACACAGTATGTTGTCACACTGTGAGTTATGCCATGTGTGAGCAAGCAGTGGATAGTGCTGGCCAATTTTCCTTGCTGTATCTATACATAGTGGATGTCCACATATCTGATCCTGTAATGTGTTCTCCTTGTGTTATTTTTCAGGAATAATGTACCACAGACAACACTCACCCTTCTCAGATACAGAAAATGAGATAATCTTGCAAGGACTAATGCAGCATCATGACATCCTGCTATTCAGGGGGAGACATAATAGTGAACAGTGGGCTGCACTGTGGTCAGACCTTGTCCATGATGTTAATGCCATGGGCCAGCAGTACAAGTCATATGAGCAGGTTCGACATCGGGCAGCAGATATGATTAATGCTGCACATTGATGGGAAGTGGGTATAGCAAGGGGTCATGCTGTCACCAGTGGAGGGCCTGCAGTGGAACAACAACTCTCACCCACTAAGGAATTTCTGGCATACCTAGTACATACGACAGCTTCCAGGCATCCATCACACCATACATCGTGGAGGAGGGTGCCACAGTTTCCACAGCTGAGGAGCATGCAGGTAAGTTTACTGTGATCAGCATTGTAATGCTGTAGCAGTCAATGTGTCAGGATGTAGATACTTTTATGTGGGGGTCAGATCTTTATTCTTTGGGGTATAATCTCTGGTAAATACTCATATGCAGATTGGAGCTAATACAACAAGTAACACAATAGCTACTGTAAATGTGAGATATAGGGATGCATTACCTTGTAGTGCTGCAGAATGCAGTGGTACTGACATTACCCAAACCTCAACTTCATAGGATCATAGGAAGTTACTAGGCTAATGGCCCTGGTTCCCTTACAAGCCTAGCCAAAAGTTTATCCTGAAAAAAGAAACCTCAGTCAGCACCTGTCACCCCTGTCAAGGAGGGACAAAGGTGGAACCCCTTGGACAAATTTATGGTTTCCCATCCACTCATCAAGGTTGCATTTGAAGAGGGTCATTGAGGTACTCTGTTTGACATGTATGAAGTCTATTCCAGAGACGTGGCAGCATCTGGGAGACAAACCTGTCTCTCCAGCAGGTTTCGTTGATGTCGCATATTAGATTTAGGCCTATCAAGTGGGTAATGCATAAGGAGTTAGACTTATGGATATGGAGCATCTCTAGTAGGGCAGGGTCTGATATTGCCTTGTAGGTGAGACACAGATCACCTCTGAGCAATCTGTATGATATTGAGAAGAGTGATGGTGATTTAAGCATGTTCACATAGGATAGGTGTTAAGGCCATGGATTCTTTTTGTGAGGTATTTCTGTGGACTTTCCAGTTGGTGCAGATGTTTGGAGATGTACATACCAAATGGGGCATTATACTCAATTATATGTCTAATAAGGGAGGAGAACAGAGAGTTAATAAACTCCTTTTTTTCTGGATGCAATCCCTTTACTTATGAGATATACCAAGTAAAAGGCATTTCTGACCACCACCATCACATGATGGTCGAATGTGAGATTGTTGTCAGCCTCAGTACCCAGGTCTCTCACCACAGGTTGTGTACTTAGGAGGCTGCCATTAATGTGGTAATCAGTAGGGGCCATGTTTTTGCTGGATGGTACGATAATACATCTTTTTGCATTTAACTCAAGGCCATGACTTTGGAACCAGTAATTTGTAGCTATGAGACCCTCTTGCAGCATGTTAACATCACTTGAGGAGTCAATGACAATACCCAACTTACAGTCATCCACAAACTTGGTCAGCCACAGGGTCTTTGTCTTTGCCTGGACCTCTGAGAAGTATATGCCAAACAGTAGGGGTCCCAGGACAGATCCATGGGGAACACCACTAGAGACAGGTCTGCTGTCGGAGGTGGCTGCACCTATTTTCACCTTGTGGGTCCTATCTGTGAGCTAGTTGGCCACCCATCTGACTAGATAGGGATTAACACCAAGTTGTGTTAGCTTTTAATTGATGCTGAAGTGGAGGATTGTGTCAAAGGCCTTGCCAGGTTAAAGTAAGCTGTATGTACTGACTTTACCTCATCCAGGGACTTGGTGACAGTCTCAAAGAAGTCAGCTAGGTTGAATAGACAAGATCTGCTCCTGATGAATCCAAATTGGGTGAGGTCAAGTGCTTGGAGATTGCCTATGTCCTTGTTTATGAGATCCATAATAATTCACTCCTTGGCTTTCCAGATCAGACTAGTCAAGCTAGTGGGACAATAGTTTCCCTGGTCAGTAGTGGCACCACCTTTGTGCAAAGTGATGATAATGGCAATTCTCCACTCTAATGGAATGAAGCCTGTACTTAGGCTGTCTTTGAATAGGGTGCTCAATGGCGAAGCTAGCTCTTGCTGGAGATGGTGCAGAATACAGCCTGGGATACTATCAGGTCCCATGGAAACTGTGTTGTTTGCCTTGGATAGGGCCTTCAACACTTGATCTACAGAGATGTGAGGTGTGGGACAAAGTATCAAGGATGTTGACTGAGCCTTTGGGGGGCAATAAGGGAGTGACATTTCTGCTGAACCTATCAGCCAGCAGTTGTCTAAGTCAGCAGGATCGGTGTAAGTGGTGCCATTAAGTACTAGTTCAGAACAAACTTGGGATTTGCCATGGAGGTTCCTAATATAACTGAAGAAGGACTTGTGGTTTCCCTTTGAATTGGAGACTAGTTTCAACTCATAATTGGTTTTGAAGGATTTTACTAGTGATCTAATTTGCTTGTTGAGGCAGAGGAGGGAATTTTTCCAATTTGGAATTTGTTTCTTTTTACCCTTGGACAACAGTTTCTTCCTTTTGTTGTAAAGCCTGTTGATAGATGATGTCCACCAGACAGGTTTGTGTTTCCTTGAAGAGCAGATTTTCGATCTGTTGGGTATGGCTGAGTCCATGGAGTTGTACAGGTGTTTGTATACTGCACTAGTATACTGTTCAGCATAGTTGTCTGCATCATCTGAGGGGGTCGGTGGTGTGAAGCTGCTGATACCCTCCCTTAGGATGTTGTAGTCAGCTTTTGAGAAGTTTTTTAGCCTGATTATGTCTGGGGAGGAGTTGGGTGGGATTGAAACTTTGAATGAGACAGACCGATGATCTGATCTCACCAGGGAAGAACATACTATGGGAGTGGTGCAGCGGTCACCCATGTTGGTGAGAACTGTCCAGTATGTTATCTCTCCTTGTGGGGGATAAGACCAGCTGGTCTAGTGCATTAGAAGTGATGAAGTCAAGGAATCATTGGGTGAATGTATTAGTGCAGGAATAGTTCAGCCAGTCTATGATGGGGTAGTTGAAGTCACCAAGGATCTGGGTGTTAGGGGGCACCTTGATGGAGTCAAGTAGGTCCAGGTAGGAGGTGTGGGTGTCCTGAGACATGGAGGGTGGTCTATAGCTGGCTATAACTTGGATGCATGTCTTGCCAACTGTCAGTTGCACCTGGAGTAATTCCAATGCATCATGTTGGTAAACCAGTCTGGAGGTGTGCCTGTCCTTAATGAAGATAGAGACTCCACCACCCTTAGTCTTTCCAACCTTATTTTGGGGTCAGAATGTGCAGAATGAGGTATAGCCTGGTAAGGCAGGGGTGCTATCTGCAGCCCTCAACCAAGTTTCCATGACTGAAGAGACATCGGCATCTTCCAATGTAAGGAGTGCCTCCAGTGACTGCATTTTCAGATTAAGGCTCCTAGCATTGAACAGCATGGCCTTCAGTTTGCTTTTTGACAGATCTTTTATGTTGGAAGATTTGTCTTTGGGACATGGCTAAAAAAGACCCAATGGGGGAGGCAAGAGCTTTGGCCTAGATCCAGAACCCCAGGGATGACAGGTGAAGGCCATCTATAGCAAAGTATTGTGGTCTGTCAACCATGTTATCCCAGGCAGAAAGATACTGGATCCTCTTAGTAAGACACCAGAAGCTAAGCCAATTGTTGAATTCAATCATTTTTTGTTGGTATTGTGGTATTCTTGGTGAAGGTAGGATGCTGTTTATGGCTAGGGTCATACCTGCCTGGAGCACATACTCTGAGAGCTCAATCATGTCTCTCTTCATATACTCCAGGGAGGTATGTCTCAGGTCATTCACACCAACATGAACAATGACAGAGTCATACTTGTACCTGTTGTGGAGAGACTTATGTAGGTGATGTGGCATTTTCTAGCAACTGACAAACAGCTGACCATGACCTTATTGAGCATGGTGATGGAAACATCGGTGTATCTCATTGTTGAGTCACCATTGACTAGTATGTTTGGTTTATTGTTAAGCCTTATGAGCTGCGTTGGTTTATTGTTTTGTCTAATGGGCTGTGTTTGTGAGACACTGGCATGCTGACTACTGTGTGTAATGAGGTTGGTGTTGTGTGTGGAATGTTTGTGAGTGTGTTTTGGGGGTATCTGTTGTTTAGGTAATTTTTTTGAGGACTTCTGCATAGGTGGGTGTGTGGCTCTGTGATGTGGGTGGTATGGTGCTTGTACTGACAATCTCCTGTTTGTCAGGAGTACTGACTGTGGTGTGAGAGAGCATGGATTCCAGCTTACTGATGTAGATGCATCTCTTGCAAGTAGAAGAATTATGTGCTAGAAGAAGAAGAGCTTTTCATAGGTCTGTCAGGTACTGCCCGCAGCCATGGTCCTGCCCCTGGTAAGAATGACACTTACTTTGTTAAAGAACAATTATATTCTTGTAAGGTTAAGGGCCAGAATAATTCCCTATGTACACATAATTATGTGTGTAAACAGCGTAAGATGTTTTAAATGCCAGTCTGGAAAAGGTACCTAAGGTTTTAAGAGGTGGTAGTCACAGGAGTGTAGTTCAACAAACAGATACACTTTGGCAGTTACAGGTAAGAGTAGATAAGGCTCCTGGTTTAAATGAGGCAAGGATCTAAATTGCCTTTTAAAATACAACAGGTTGAAGGCAAATACATTAGGCAGTGTATTTCCATATAATTGTGAAAAGAGTTTTACTGGGTTTTATGTGTTGTTTTTTCAATTATAGTGTCATACTGAGGAAGTAAAACATAAATATTACTGGCCATGTCTGACTTGATTTACTTCAAGTGATGGTTATAAAAGTCCTGAATTGAATATGAATTGTGTTCCGAGGTAGTACTTTGTGGACGAAAGTGGAGAAGGAAGATTTTTGACTGTTAATCCAGTTGTGGGTCTTCATTGTTATGAGTCTTGGATGCTTTTTATACACAATAGTGCAAGCATTAATGTACTGCTTTTTCCATTCTTATTGCAGGTGACCATGGGGGTTAGAATCTGTCCCCTGCACAATATGATGTCAATGTCTCATCAGGCACTGATGATGATGGTGACCACAGTGAGGCACAGGTGGGGGTGTTGGGGGCTGAATCTGTCCCAGAGGTAGACATCACTCTTCTGCCCCCATTGTCACCAGACACAGTCTGTATGCCCACACATGCCTCATCCCAGGAGGCCACAGATATTGCACAGTCAGAGGGTGGAGACATTGAAGAGGAAAGTGCGGCATTTATGGCTCCAGTGAGTGGAGATACTGGCCATAGCCAGAGAACTTGCGAGGTCCTACACAGGCGGATTTAAAGGGATGCTTCTAGGAGGCCTGCTGTCCATCCACCACCTGTTGCAGGTGTCACATCGTGGGTCACCCGGCACATGTTTTGGGCCATCATGGAGGCACAGGCACATTCTGAATGGAACACCAGGCATATGCTTAGGGTTATGGATGCCACACAGACTGACATATGTGACAGCCTCCACCACTTTGCAGACACCTTGGATCGGTTCACTGATGCAGTGGACAGATGGTGAGCTGAGACAGTGTCTGTTTGGACTGCATATTGTCTGTACTGGAATGTGTGGCTGGAGTTAAGCATGAGAACTGTGGATGTAGGTCAGAAACACCATCTGCTGAGAGTCCACATGGCCGTGCATACTCACAATTCCGCAGTGGTAGTACACCCAGCGAGACAGAGGGGAGTGTGCTGTCCAAGCCACAATGTGGCAGGCAATGGGATTGTGGTCCTGGGCAGTCCCGCGGGAGAAATGATACCAGCAAACAGCAGTCATCATCAGGTACTAACACTGCTTCTGACCTTGGGTATAGAGGTGCCAGTGCAACTCCTGGCAGAACCAGTTACTGTGTTTGGGGCCAGCGACAGTGAACTATCAACTCTACCATTTACAGTCCAAAGCTGTCCAACATACACACATGTAGGGCTAGCACTGAGCTTGACTATGTACATGCACACACTCACACAACACTGTCAAATTCAGGTCACCTACAAGCACACACAGCACCTGTCCATGGTCCATCTTACATGCTCCCTCCTGACTTACACACATGCTGTCTATCATTTGGGCCAGCCTAGGCCTTCTGCATCCCCACACAACACCCTGTGCAAGTGATGGTAACTGTGCCACATCCCTGTCATCCTTGACATCCTAGACATCGATGCAGAGAAATATAGCTATGGGTCTGGTGCATAGGGTGACTATATTACTTAACATGTACTTGTGTAATGCAGTGTTGGTTCACCATGCCACTCGTTGTGGTTAATGAGAGATACTGTATTCTGGCATTTGTCAAGAGTATGCCACATACATTTGTGCACCTTATGTGGTCCTTATGTTGTATGTTATTGACTTGGCTGTATAATTTCATAATGAGAGATGTGTCACAGGCCTATTTATGTTTCTGTTACAGGAGTCTGTTGGGGTAACCTATGGATACACAGCAGAAATAAAGCAGCACAGGATGGAATGTCAGCACAGCAGACATATGTCATCAGCAAGGTACAGCAGTATAACTGTATGGCTCCATAGGTTCATATGTGTTTAACAGGCTAACAAGGACATTGTTGGGATTCAGCATACTCATGTATCCCTAATTTGTGAGAAGGTCTGCTACCCTTCATAAGTGCCACCAGGATTTTGATAGAGATGACACATGATGTGTGTCACAACAGATGTGTGCGTGACATGCATTGTGGGCCTGTTTCATGTAGGGTCTACTGCCTGTGTTACATACCTGTCTCACCAGCATGTGCTATTCATACCCCTACCACACTGATGTTGTTGGTGTGTAACACAGGTGACATGTGTTAGTCTTGTCACAGATACAGAGGAGGTACACAGTGGGAACTGACACTTCCCTGTATGGAGCCATACTCATCCCCTCCAAAGCATTTTGGAGACAAACTACACATGTATGGTCCTGACATGGACTCCATAGGACATGTTCTCTACAATTTGTATTGGTGTACCTTGGAACCTGTGTGGTTGCTGCAGTTTTACAATATGCCTGTGTAGTGACATGGCAAGAGTGCCATTGCACATAATAATAGCTGTGATGACTACCACATTCAGCATACCAGTGCCAGTCTGGGATGTACGCCCCAAACCTGTCAGTATTGGTTGTACAGCAGTGAATGCATCCACATCTTTCTGACCAGTGACAGTCAAAGGCTACGGTACTCTCTGTGTTCAATTAATATGTCCCATGTTTACATAACATGTTGTAAAATGCTCTATCAGGCTCACAGGAAACACATGGCTACATTGAGCCTAGCACCACTTCCAATCAGTGCCTATAGGACACGCCAATGCACACACATAGTGCAGGTTAGCTGTATGTAGGTGTGCAAACTTGCCTATGTAATGGTACATACTACAGATCACAGTACATGGTGCATGCAACACACCTCATGTCTGCTAGTACTATCATTTTAAGACATATTATGCTTGATGACATATGCAGGCCTTGTTCTGGTCAGTCTGCTACAAATAAAACACTGCAAAACCCTACCTAGGTCTAGGCTACCAAGGTTATGCCATATGGATAGACACACACACACACACACACACACACACACACACACACACACACCAGGTGGGCTGGAGTAAGATTAGAACACCCTACCTATCTAGTCTTATACACTATAGATCACAGTACTTTTTGCATGCACCACAGCTTACATCTACTATTACCCTGTCAGATAGTAGTCTTAAGGTGGCTGACCATTGCAGGTGGATAGCTCATGAGGGCATGTCCATTCATTTGCAGGAGGATACACACACACACACACAAACACACACACACACACACACACACACACAAACACACACACACAGGCACACACTGACACAGTCACACACCAAGTGAGCTAGAGTGAGACTAGAACCCCTACCTATCTAGTCTTCTGCACTATAGATCACAGTACTTATTGCATGTGCTACGGCTTACATCTGATATTATACTGTCATCTGGTAGTCTTAAAGTGGCTGACATCATCAGACCTTATAGAAGAGGGCAGTGTGGAAGTCATCAGCAAGTTACAGGGCCAAAAAGTGAATAACCATTGCAGGTAGAGAGTCCATGAGGACATATCCGTTCATTTGCAGAGGATACACACACACAGACTGACACAGTCACATACCGAGTGGGCTGGAGTGAGATTAGAACCCCTACCTATCTAATTTCATACACTATAGATCACAGTACTTATCGCATACACCACACATTAAGTCTGTTGTATATGTGACTGCAGGCACAGTACTTGTGCATTATACAAACTAGGTCAGTGTTGACCGGCATTTGTGGCCTGCAGTGTGATATTGCTTCACACTGTTATCTGCATCTAGTATCCTAGCAGTGGGATAACTGTAATTATTCTAGCTATGTGTGTAAGTTACCAGTATGGCCATATGTGGCTGCTTGCAGTTACATAGGGAAACATTTGGGATGGGACAAGTTGCCCTGTCCATACATGTGTTGACAATGTTATACATTACATCACCTGCTCACCTGTGTCTGTCTGTGTGGTGACATCCAGCAGGCATAGGGGGCTGTGGGTAAGTGGAATTTGTACTGTTGTACCCTTAACTTGGATCCTTTGAGCAACAGTATGGCTGTGTGATAGTGGAGATTTACTCAGCATTATTAAGGTATGTCGGACATGCTGACATCCACACACATAATATAATTCTGTATATAACAGGGATGTGTATATATATATATATATATATATATATATATATATATATATATATATATAATTGTAGCTGTGTGTGTGTATGATATGTATATGTGCTATGTAGATATATGGGGTGTATGTATCATTATATATATATATATATATATATATATATATATATATATATATATAAATATATAGCTATATATATCAGTACATATGTACTTGACACTACATAGCGATAGATATACTATGCATGTGAGAGAGCGATAGTGACGGATATGTATATCTGTATGTATAGATATTTATACATAACAGATCATTTTGATGAAGGGGTAACAGGATTGCACTCATTTTAACTAAGTGTATGGGCATGCCCAGTGGGAATGTCAGCACTTATAAGGAGACTTCAGTCTACACCTACTTGTACTCCAGTCCAGGATTTTGTATGTTACAGACATTAACATCCGTCCCTGTTTCTGCAGTACTGCACTTCACTCAAACTGTCCACAGCATTCCACAGCTGTGTTCTGTACTTAATCTGTGACTGTGGCTGGTAATGTTATACCACCAACAGACTAACAGTCTGCATACCTCTCGGCTGTCCTGATTTCCACAGAATGTCCAGAGTTTTGCCTCATATGTTTGGTCAGTTCCTCAGGGCTGACTCTGTGTGATGCAAGCAGTACACAACCAATACATGGATAGGTACAGTTTGTGTGGGCTGGTTGGCATCAAAATGTTTACTATATGTATGTGAGTAGGAGTAAGGTGTCAGTCCCTAAGGCCATAGGTTGTTAGTGAATGTGCTATGCGTTTTCTCTTAGCCAATGCCAGGGTGTACTTGGCACGTCTATGTCTGCCTACAGGGCATCATCAGGGGGGCCCCTCTGAGTCCTCTTTTGTGTATATTCCGAGTGGCAGTGCAACATAAAATTCCTTATCCAAACCCCCCACCACTGTATATGATATCAGCAGTATCACACACCTGAGCCTTACTGTATTAAAAAGCTATCAGGCACAGATAGCCTTACTTATATAGTTCTCATGATAATATGCTGAGGAAATATTAGCAACGCAATAAAGAAAATTTATCATTGTTCTGTTTACATTATTTATTTATTTATTTGACATTTGTTAACCTGGTTAGTTCAACTGGGCTAGAAGCGGTAAATCATTAATTTAGCACAATCTTGTTTGCATCATACTATTTTACTATCATACTGTTTACATCATACCATTTTATCACCAAGCTGTTTATATCACACCATTCTATCACCATGCTTTTTATATCACATACAGTTCCATATCTATGCCAATTATATTGCAGAGCATATACCCTTCTAGACAAAATATTCAAAAAAATCACCAAGTGCAGAAAAATCACACTACTAGTAGTAAAAAGTAAAAAGGAAAGAAAATAAAGTAAAACATAAGCAAAGCAAAAACAGAATAAACCTTATATAACACAATAACAGTTAAAGTACAGTAAACGTATTAGCCTAAAGGTAGTACACATAATTACACATTTTAAAATTAAACAAATTTGTTTTTTATTCCTCAGAAACACTATGCTCACAAAACAGTTGCAAAGGCAAAAGCTGAAACAAATTCACCTACATGTAGCATACAGTTTACTCAGCCTGATGTGAAAGTATAAACATTAAACCTGTAAAAGAATACCTTAAATTGAAAATGGAAAAAAAACTACTTTACCACTCTCACAAAAGTGGGTCCTGAAACTAAAGGGAAAAACAAAATACAGAAAGCAGTAATGATTTAAAAAAGACAAAGAAATGTAATAAAGTACATAAATTAAGTTACATGAGTGGGAGGTTGGCACAATGGTTAAGGTGTTTACCTTAGAGACATAAGGTGCAGGGTTTGATTCTCACATGGGGTAATTGGCCTACAAGGGCAGTTAGCCTAGTATGAACCTATGAACCTATAAAATAAAGACCATACAGTACCTTTAACCTATAATGCCGGAAATACTGAAAACTGATGTCAGAGACTAAAAATGTGCAAATTAAATGCTTTTAAAATCTCCAAAACATAAATCAGTAGTTTGTATTGCACTATAATACAGTACTAGATCTGAATATGCATTAATTTATTACTTATGGACATGTGCACCAACGTCTGACATTCCCTCTCACGTCTGTAGAGTTCTTCTGAATTCTACATGAGGTCACCTTGTGGAAGGATGACTAGGACATTTTCTGATTTCCTGGTCCTGTTCAACAAGACCTAATCTGAACTCTCCTTTCCAATTTAATTTAATATATTGGTTATGCAGTTTTAATTTTTCTGAGTCTTTTGGATTTCTAATACCATGATGGGAATGGACCCCATTCCTAAGTTAAAGTATGATTAAAGTTCATGAAATTAGTATCGTTTCAATCTTTGATGTCAGCCAATAGTGCTCTTCGCAGCACCCGCAATGTGCCCAGTAATGACTCCTTCTGCAGTTCATATGGAGTTACATGTATTGGTAATGGGTCTACTTTAAAAGACCGAACCGACGATTCCCCGACACGCGGAAAACGAAGACCAAACGACCGACAGGTAAGTTTATCGAAAGGGTGATTTGCCGACAGCGGAAAGACCGACAAGGGTAATGTGTGATCGCGACTCGGTAAGTGTGCGACAGTGACGGAGTTAGGAGCGGTCAGGTAAGTGTGCGATATTGTGGGATTTTGGGTTAGGCTGTGGGAAAGGTGAGTGTGTGTTAGTGTCGGAGTTAGGGTTCGGGTAAGGTAAGTGTGTGATAGTGAGGGACTGTAGTTTAGGGACGGGTTAAGTGAGTTAGGTTTAGAGTGCGGGTAGGGTGTGTGTGCGATAGTGACGGGCTTTATATTTTTGGGTGGGTTAAGTGAGTTAGGGTTAGGGTGCAGGTAGGTGAAGTGTGCGATAGTGTCGGACCTTGGGGTTAGGGGTGGGTTAAGTGAGTTAGGGTTAGGGTGCAGGTAGGTGAAGTGTGCGATAGTGTCGGACCTTGGGGTTAGGGGTGGGTTAAGTGAGTTAGGGTTAGGGTGCAGGTAGGTGAAGTGTGCGATAGTGTCGGACCTTGGGGTTAGGGGTGGGTTAAGTGAGTTAGGGTTAGGGTGCAGGTAGGGTGAGTGTGCGATAGTGTCGGACCTTAGGGTTAGGGTTTGGGTTAGGGCTAGTGGCTATGCTATGTAGTGCAATGTGTTGTTTACGTTCGGTGTGTCGGTGTAATGGTGTTCGGTGTTTTGCGTTGTCAGTTTTTTGTGTTGTCGGTTATCTGGTCTCGATGATTTGTGTGTCGGCGAACTGGCGTGTCGGTCTTTCAAAGTAGACCCATTGGTAATATATCTAAATACGGTTGTAAATTCTTTTTTATAAAACCTGTTGCTCCTACTACTATTGGAACTGTCTGGGTATCTTCCTTCCACAGTAGTGGAACTTTTTTGGTAGGTATGAATTGACAGTCCTTCCTCTACGATACGAGTATAAACTAATGCTCTTTATAAACATACTTTAACCCATCATACTGCTAAATTCCATTTTACTATCATAGATAAAATCCAGGGAAATAGAATGTGCAAGTCAGGTTGGCATAGTAAAATCAATGAAAAAGTCAGGCTGGATAGTACGGTTGGGAGCTCTCTTTAAATCTGGCCTGAATGAACACAACTAATTTGACATGCACCAATAGGGGGACAACAGCAATTTAGTATATACTATTTAAACATGGTGTTTGTTTTTAAGCAGTAACACTAAGGAAGGCTATTCTAAGCCAAAACTGGTCTGTTACTATGGGATTAGCCACATTTTATATTAAATAAATGCAACTTGATCCACTTGATTTGTGCTGGACTTTTTTGATTCTTCTTGGATTATTGGTCTAGTCCATGCACTTGGCCTCACTTGTGTGTTTCTGTTTGTTTCCACATTTCTTGCCTTCTCATCTAGTCCTTCACCTTATATTCTTTCTTTTGTTTTTTGGCACATTCAGTTGCTGCCTGTTTTTTATCTACTTCTGGTTTGATTTCTATTCCTGCTTGACGTTGATATGCTTCTGCTAAATTAAGCAGAGAAATCATCTTAGATTTATTCTCCTCATGTTTCAAAACTTTCACTACCTTTGGATCTTGTGAGGTCAGTAGATATGTGTGGAGTCCCATGATTGCAAATCTATACATGTAATTAATTTCAAGGAGGCCCATCCCTCCTTCGGAATGGGGAATATATAGTCTTGGTATGCACTGATTTTTTTAAATCATTTGGTGAGCATGAAGCATCATTCTTGTTTTAATATCTAATCTATCCAACACTTTTTGGGGCCAATCAATCACTCCAAAACTGTTCAAGTTAGGACAAGAAGAGCAAACTGATTTATAGCTTGGATCTTGTTCCTAGAGGTCAGTGCTGTTCTCAGGATTAATTTAAGTCTTCTAAAGTATTCCTTACTGAGTTTTATTTGCATTTGTTCATGTTTTGTTGCTCATAGGTTCATAGGTTGATACTAGGCTATCTTCCCTAGGGCATTTATAAGCCTAGCCAGAGTGTGTTTAGCTTTCGCCACCCTTTTAGATTAGTTGACTGTGCCTCTGTATAGTAGGTCACAGAAGATAACCCTTTTGAGGTTAGTTTACTGTGCCTCTGTCTAGAAGGGACACAGAAGAGATCCCAGGGGTAAACCTACGATCTCCCATCCACTCATCAAGATTTCTCTTGAAGAGGGTCATTGAGGGACTCTGCCTAACATGGATTGGGATTTTGTTCCAGAGTGAGGGGAGCCTCTGGGATATGAATCTGTCCCTCCAGCATGTCCTATTTATTTCTGTGCTGAGGTTTAAGTCCCTGCAGCATGTAGCTCTAAGGGATTTGGATTTCCTGAGGTGGAGCATGTCCATTAATTCTGGGTTGGACATGGCTTTATACGTCAGGCACAGATCGCCTCTGAGTAGGCGGTAAGCAACTGAGTAGAGCTGGAGTTTCTTTAGCCTAACTGCGTAGGGCATCTGTTTGAGTCCCTTGATCCTCTTGGTGAGGTACTTTTGGGGTCTTTCCAGTTGCTGAAGGTGTCAGGTAAGGTACATCCCAAATGGGGTATTGTATTCAATTATGGGCCTGATGAGTGATGAGTAGAGGGGCACAATGACCTCTCTTGATCTAGATGTGAACCCTTTCATGATAAGGTGGGCTATATAGAAGGGCTTTCTAACCACTTTGGCAACGTGATTGTCAAAGGAGAGATTGCTATCTACTTGGGTCCCCAAATCCCTAATTACTTCTTCCATACTTAATGGATTACCACCTATGTGGTAATTTGTGGGCACTTTGTTTTTCCCAAAGGGGATGACTATGCACTTTTTGGCATTTAGCTTTAGGCCATGGCTCTGGCATCAGTTATCCGTCTCTGTGGTACCCTTTTGGAGGATGCTTGTTTCAGTCGGCGAGTCGATTATGGCACCCAGTTTGCAGTCATCTGCGAACTTGGTCAGCCATAGTCCTCCCATGTTAGCCTGTACCTCAGAGAAATATATACCGAACAAGAGAGGTCCCAGGACTGAGCCTTGTGGGACGCCACTTGTAACTGGTTTAGAGTTTGATATGGCACCTGCAATTCTGACCATGTGGGTTCTATCCCTGAGCCAGTTTGCAACCATCTTGTGACATAGGGGTTGATATTTAAGCTGGTGAGCTTATTTATGATGCCCGAGTGGGGTATTGTGTTGAAGGCTTTTGCGAGGTCCAGGTAGGCTGTGTGGACTACCTTCCCTTCATCTATGGCCTTGGTAACTGTTTCAAAGAAGTTGACCAGGTTCAAGAGGCAAGAACTGCCCTTAACAAAGCCAAATTGGGTAGGATCCAGTGTTTGGAGGTTCCCAATGTCTTTGTTTATGAGTTTCATGATGATACACTCCATAGCTTTGCAGACCAGGCTAGTCAGGCTTATAGGGTGATAGTTTCCGGGGTCCGTTGTGACACCACCTTTGTGGAGTGGGACCACTGTTGCTGTACACCATTCCTTGGGTACATATCCTGTAGTAAGGCTGAGATTGACAGTGACTTTATGTGAGGGTTCAGTTCTTCTTGGAGTTCATGTAAGACGCAGCCCGGGACACCGTCCGGTCCCATTGATGCTGTGTTTTTTGCTTTGGAGAGGGCAGCTCTCACTTGTGCATCTGTGATGTCAGGGAGGCTACACTCTGTTGGGATAGACATTTGCTCTTTTGGGGGGGAAGGGGAGGAGAAGTTTGCACTGAACCTGTCTGCCAGGATGTTGGCAATGCCTGTGGGTTCAGTGTATTTTTTGTCATTTTGAACTAACTCAGAGCATATCTGGGAGTTGCCACCCAGGTTCCTGACATAACTAAAGAAGGCCTTGTGATTATCTTTAGCATCTTGTGCAATTTTTCTTTTGAAGCTGGCCTTAGATTATTTTATGAGGGATCGTAGTTTCTTGCTAGTACTGATCAGAGATGCCTTCCCTTTTTGGGATTTTGCTCTATCATGTAGTAGCTTCCTCCTTCTGTTGTACAGCTTATTTATGGCTGGGGTCCACCAGACAGGTCTCCTGCCTTTGGAGGAATGAGTCTTGGTTTTATTTGGGATAGCACGATCCATGCATTCCTGTAGGTGTGCATAGAAATCGTTTGTAAAGGATTCTGTGGTTTGTGCCGTATTTTCCACTGGCCCGAGGGCTTTGAAGGATTCCACCTCAGTTTTGAGAAGTGTGAAGTTTGCTTTTGAGAAGTTCTTCACCATGGTTTCCTTGGCTGGGGATGGGGATGGGATATGGATGTCCAGTGAGATTAATTTATGGTCAGATCTTACCAATGAGGGGTATACCTCTGGTATGGAACATAGAGTCCCCATGTTGGTGATGATCAGGTCCAATATGTTTTCCCCTCTTGTGGGAGTGGTGACCAGTTGTTCCATAGCATTTATAAATTCTAGGAACCATTGGGCAAGGGTGTTGGGGCTTGAGTAGTGCTCCCAGTCTATGTTTGGGTAGTTGAAGTCACCCAATATAATGGTGTTTGGAGAGACCTTCATATTCTCCAGTGTTCTCAGGAAAGCTGAGTGGGGCTCCTGAGTTTGAGATGGTGGTCTGTAGCAGGCTACAAACTGAAAGGCAGTTTTGCCCACTGTTAGTTGCACATGGATGGTCTCCGATGCTTCATGCAATGCCACTAACCTGGAGGTGTGGGTATCTTTGATGAATATGGACACTCCCCCTCCTTTTGTGGTTTGGTCCGAGTTTTGGGGCTGAAAAGCATGGTATAAGGTATAACCTGGTAGTGCTGGGGTGCTCTCGGGAGCCTTGAACCAGGTTTCTGTTACTGCACAGATATCGATATTCTCCATACTGAGGAGAGCCTCGAGTGCATGCATCTTGAGGTTTAGACTTCTGGCGTTGAGCAGCATTACCCTTAGTTTCTTTTTCTTTGCATTGTCTATGGAGGTGGGTTTGTCTTTTGAGCCTTGCCTAAAAAGGCACTATGGGGGTGGCAAGAGCCTTAGCCAGTATTTGAAAGCCCAGGGGTGACAGGTGTAAGCCGTCCCTAGCGAAGCAACGTGGCTTGTCGAGCTGATCCTTCATCAGTTCTCAAGTATTTATACACTCCCTCTTGCTCAAGTTTTTTATGTCACATTTTTGTCCCAAACTGATGTTTTCTTGGTGCTGCAGTTTTCCTGCTTTAAAGGCTGTTTTTGCACATTTATCAAGACCAAATGACATTCTAATATCATCTGAAAGTTTTGAGAACTTGCAGTTGTGCTTTCAGTTCTTCATCTGACAAGCTATACACTTTTAAATCATCAACAAAGAGAAGATGAGAAGTCATTAGACTTTGTTGGTTTCTAGGAGCCAAATTATAGCCATGGCCTAAGCTGCTAAGTAAACAGCTTAATGGATTAATGGCAAGACAGAATAGCAGCGGTGACAGAGAGTCACCCTGGAATATCCCCCTTTGAATTTTTATCCCTGGGATAATAATCTGTCCTTTATCATGGTTTAATTACAAAGTGGTTTGCCATTGTTTCATGGTTACTGTAATGTAGTCAATCAGTGTAGTGTGTATCTTATACATTTTTAAGCACTCTTTTATCCATGAATTTGGGATACAATCAAATGCTTTATTGTAGTCAATCCATGCCATACTTAGATTCTTCCCCTTTTTGCAGTTCTTCACTATAACTTTAACAACAAATGATCCTTTGTTCCATATGACTTTCTTTTATTGCCCTTTTGTTCTACTGCCATAATTGAGTTTTCTTCTAAATGACTATAAACTCTGTCTGTGTCAATTCCCGTGTATAGTTTATACGTCTCTGGAAGGCAAGTTATTGGTCTATGATTTTTAGGGTCGCGTGCAAGTTCACTCTTAAGTAAGAGCATTGTTTTGCCTGTTGTTAGCCAGTGTGGTTTCTGTTCAGGGTGCACATATAAATAATTCTTACTCATGGCTAAATCCTTGTGCAAAGATGTTAATACTTTTAAACAAAAGTTAGGTTCTGCATTTGAGCATGGGGTTTTCCAGTTAGAGGGTTTTCTTAACTTTGTTTCAGTCTCTCTGACTGTTACTTTATCCCATTTCATATCCTCTACCTTTAAACTTCTTATTCTTTCTTTTACTTCTTCTATCCATTTGGCATCTTTGTTATGTTCTACAGGATCTTCATAAATGCTTCTCCAAAATGTATCTACTTCCTCTTTTTTGGGCGAGCTTCAATTCCTTTTACTTTATTTCCCAATTCTCTGTAAAACTTTTTTGGGTCATCAATAAATTACTATTTTGTACTTTTCCCTTATATTTATCTGTGTATCTTCTAAGTTTTTCTGCCTGTGCTGAAATTTTTAGTTTGTTGTTTGCTACAGTGCATGATAGATCCTGGTCTGTTCTAATATTGTGCATTGCTTTAATCACATCTATCTTTCTTAGTATTTTTGTCGATCTATTCCCTCTTCTATAATCATCTAACAGTGACACTTCTTGTCTTAATTGCTTTATAGTTTTCTCTATTCGCTATTTCCATGATGGTATTTGGTATCTCCCCTTCCTTTCCCTCACTACCCTGTGATCTTGTGGTAGAACTTTATCAGTTATTAATTTAGCAATACAGTGGTATATCCTGTTCATTCTGTTATATCACATGGATCTCTATGGACAGTCCTAATTACTGCATTCATTTGTTTATCAGACTTCTTAGTTTTTGGGTTTTATTGACCTTCTGCAGTCTATTTCTCTCATTGATCTTAATATATCTATCCATGTCCTTTAAATCAAGAAGCTCTTCTCTTAGCTCACTTTCTTCCAAACTGAGGGCACTTCCCTTATTTTCAATTTCCTGTATTCTATATCATCTTCCTGCAGCACATTCTCTTCAATTTCATCCTGTGTAATTTGTTGCTCTGTCATATGGGAACTCACTGGCCTATCATTCCTCAACACTGACTGCATCAGAGTTTCTACAGTTTCCTGTTCCTTTCCTTGCTGTCTAGCTTCAAGTGAACATTTATACTGGTTTCCTGTGGAAGGCTCCAAAATATCTTGATATGGCACCTGACCAATTGCTTCCTGTTCTACTGGTTTCCCCTTAATTTGGATATCCATTGCTCTATCCTGTTGTGGTGCTTTCTGCATTAGATTTTCTCCACTGAATCCTTCACTTTGCAGATGCTCCATAACCTCAGTTTCTATTTCTTTAACTTCTCCATTACTAATCTTCTTTTCTCCTTTTCCTCTTAGTCTACTTATTTTTTTGTATTGTGAAGTTTTCCATATCCAGATTCCTTTGCCTGTATTTCTCTTCAAGTATATTTGGTGCTGCTCTTTTTGTATTTGTTAGTTTTGCTTTTTCCTTTGCATAAATATTACACCATATTAAATCTTTTCCTTTCCCCTGTCCATATTTCTTCTTCACGTCTCCTGATGATCTTGCTTTTCCTTATTCTGGGGAATCACTCCATCATGCTGTGATGTAGTCTGTGTTAGACCTTCTACATTAAATCCTTCACTTTGCAGGCACTTCATCACTTCAACTTCTATTTCTTTATCTTCTGCTTTACTAATTGCCTTTTGTACATTACATCTTTGTGCTATTAATTTTTTTATTGTGAAATATTTCATATCTGGATGCATTTGCCTGTATTTCTTTTCGAATAGCTTTGAGACTGCCTTCTCTATATTAGTTAACTTGGCTTTCTCCTTTGCATAAATATTGCACCATATCAAATCTCTCTTTCTTTCCCATGTCCATATTTCTTTTTTTATATTTTTCAAATATCTCTAGGTTTTGTTGTTTATATTTTCACACTTCCTCAGATGCTTCTTTTTCCAAACAGATCAAAGTTTCTTGATCTATATACTGTTTTTCAAAAATCTGTTGTATTAATGAGCACAAATTTTTATTTGAAGCTTCTGACAGTTTTTCTTGTGGAAGTATTTTTCTTTCCTCTAATTTCTCTCTTAATCGTTTGTATATCTTGTGTCTGGAAATTCTGGGCTTTTTTACATAATAGTAACAATACATAATTTCTTTCTTATCCTCAGTACTCCACTATATCGTCTTTATGGCTCTTCTTTGTCTAATCAATTTTAATGATTTTTGTGGACTAATAGTTCCTTCTACAACAGGACGGACATCTTACCCCTGGGCCAGGCCTTGCCTCATTGTAGGAATGTTTCCTTATTTTGAGGATTCTACACTGTCATTTTTCCCAGTCCTGGCACCAGTGCGCCTACCAGGATTGGGCACATTTTTATCCTGGGTCTTATGCACCCAGCTATCTTTTTTTGTTTTTGACTTACTTTTGTCTATGATATATGCTATATAAATACAGTCTATATATCAGTGAGATTTTGTGAAAAACAGGGTCCACCTCGCGAAGGTACTCACCAAGACTTGAGGATGAATTCAATTTCAGCACTACTACTCTCCTTAGCTTGCTGACTTTTCATCTCTCCATTAGGACCCTTATTATGCCTCTGTATATGTGCTATGCTGGCCTATAAAGTAAAGGACCATTCTTCTACTGCTATTTCTGGCCACAAGTATAGGGACATATTATTTTGAACATTCAGCTTTTATTCTGTGCTTTTAATCGGTAAAGTTATATTGCCTTGCTAACTTGGTATAGTTCTGTAACAGCATCATTTACTTCCTTATTATTGCTGCATTATGAGTGATTGTTTTTGAGACCCCCCAAAAAATAGTTTAAACCAACCTAGTATAAATTCCAGAGCAATACAGTAATACACTTTACCGTTCATAGGTTCACAGGTTACTAGGCTACCAACCCTAAAGCCTTTACAAGCCTAGCCATGTTAATCCCAAGTATCCCCATGTGTTCTTTTTGGGGTAATTTGTGGAATGAATTTATGAACAGAGTAGGTCTGTGATCAACACCGGCTACCCCTATCCATGAGGGGCAAGGTGCCACCCCAAGGGTGAATGTATGGACTCCCATCCAATTATCTAGGTTGTGTTTGAATGGGGTCACTGAGGAGCTCTGTTTTATGTGAATAAGGAGTCTACTCCAGAGAAGTGGCAGTCTCTGGGAGACATATCTGTCTCTCCAGCATGATCTGTTAATGTTACAAGCTAGGCTGAGATCCCTAGAGTGAGTGACTCTTGAGCCATTTGAGTTGTGGATGTGCAGCTTTTCCATTAGGGCAGGGTTGGAGATTGGCCTTTAGGCCAGGCATAAGTCATCTCACAGCAGACTATAAGATACAGAGTAAAGTGACAGGGCTTTCAACCTGTCCACGTAGGTCATGGTTTGGAGTCCCTGTAATTTCTTAGTAAGAAACCTTTGAGGTCTCTCCAACTGCTGCAGGTATCTGGTGAGGTACATGCAGAAGGGTGCTTTACACCCTATTAGTGGTCTGATGAGGGTCAAGTGCAGTGGAGTTATAACATCCCTTGATCTGGGTGCTATGCCCTTGCTTATGAGGTGTTCTATATAGAAGGCTTTCCTTACCACTGTGGAAAGTTGGTGGTCAAAGTTCAGATTGCTATCAACCTGTGTTCCCAAGTTTCACACCACTGGTTTGGAGCTCAGGGGGGTGCTGTCAATATTGCAATTTGTAGGGGATTCCGTTTTGCTAAAGGGAATAATAATGATGCATTTTTTTTTATTTAGTTTTAGACCATGGCTTTGGCACCAATCATTTCTTTGTGTTAGCCCTTCTTGTAATATATTGGCATCACTGGAGGACTTGATGATTGCTCCCAGTTTGCAATCATCAGTAAACTTGGTAAGTCAAAGACTGTCCATTTTGGCCTGGACTTCTGAAAATAAATGCCAAACAGTAAGGTGCCCAGCACAGACCCCTGTGGTACTCCAATGGTGATGGGTCTACTGGTGGAGATGGAGTCACCAATTTTAACAAGAGTGCATTCTGTCGGTGAGCCATTTAGCTACCCATCTAGTAATTTAAGGGTCAATCCCTATATGGGAGAGTTTCTCAACAATGCCAGAGTGGAGAATTGTGTTGAAAGCCTCGGCAAGGTTGAGATAGGCTGTGCACACTGTCTTACCTTCGTCCATGGCTTTGGTGACATTCTCAAAGAAGTTTACCAGGTCTAATAAGCATGATCTACCCTTAACGAAGCCAAACTGGGTTGGGTACAGTATTTGGAGGTTGCCTATGTCCTTGTTGATATGGTCTATACTAATTCTTTCCATGGCCTTGTGGATGAGGGTGGTTAGACTTATGGGTCTGTAGTTCTCAGGGTCCCCTTTATGCAGGGGGATTACTCTTGCTGTTCTCCATCCTGCAGGAACATAGCCAGCTCTCAAGATATGATTAAAAAGAAGGGCAAGTGGGCCCACTAGGTCTTGTTTTAGATTGTTTTACAAACAATCTGGGATATTACCTGGCCCCATTGAGGCTGGGTTTTTGGATTTGGAGAGCACAGAGATGACTTTTTCTTCGGGATACTAGGCAGATGCTGGTGTCAGATATGGGATATGGTAGGTAGGAATATGGGAGTGAAGTCTGCACTTAATCTGTCAGCTAGCAGGTTGGCGATATCATCTGGTGTAGAATAAGGGATCCCATCTACAACCAGTTCGGCACATAGCTGTACATTCCCTTTTAAACTTCAGACATAGGTAAAGAATGCCTTATGATTATCCTTGGCTAGGGATGTGATTTTACTTTCATAATTTGTTTAGAAGATTTTACAAGAGTTCCTATTTTCTTGTTTAGGCTTAGGGGGTAACTCTTCCTCAGCAGAGTGATATCCCTCTTGCTTCTGGACAACAGTTTCTTCCTCTTGTTACATAATCTGTTTATACTTGAAGTCCACCATGGTGGCTTGTTTTTATGGGAAGACCTGGTTTTGATTTGATCAGGTACAGCAGAGCTCATGCAGTCACTTAGGTGTTTGTACAGGGCATTTGCGTACACTTCTGCATAGTGATCTGAAAGAAGTTTGCAAAACTGTCAACAAATTACTGAGATAAAAAAGACTTTCACAAGGAGCAGATGTTCTTCGTCTCCCATTGCTGCAGTCCTTACATATGGGTACTCCGCTGTCCACAATCGGCCCGAATACCAAAGGGCTAGAACCGGCGTCGGTCATCGGCGCCCGAGACTGACGTCAGTACGTGCCAGTACAAATGCGCATGACCAACGCCATAACCTCAGTCTTTCTTGCCGCGTGGTCCTAAGCAGAAGCAGCATTTGCAAGTGCCGTTCGGCATTCTGGAATTGTCGGTTTTCGAGTTTCAGACCGGAGACCAAGTTGGGCTAAGTACCCCGTTGGGGACACTTTTGTCTTTTTCTTGCCTCAGTATTGACGGATGTCAGAAAAAGTTAATAACTGTATTTCTTGTGGGAAACAGATTCCTCATAGGGATTACCATTCACTCTGTATTCCTTGTTTGGGGCCTGAGCACGACATTGTTGGGTGTCGCTTTTGTGCTACTTTTAACAAGCGTACTATTAAACGTCGGTTGGACTGTGCTAGGCTGGTGTTTGGTAAACGTTGTAATTACAACATGCCGTCGGATTCGCCGACGCCTGGTTCTTCTAAAAAACGCAAAGAGAAGTCTTTGCGGTCCAAACAGGATGAGTCGTCCACTCTGGACGCCGGTTCTGGAGAACCACTGACTACTTCAGCGGCTCCTTCTGAAAGTTTACCTGAGTCTCAAGGGGAGCCTTTGTTACTACAGGAAGTGGCTTCTCCTGTGTTAGGCCAGGCTGAGGGTGCTTCTCTGATGTCAGTGGTTCCCTCCCTCATAGGGTAGTTAGGCCTCCTCCTTCTCAAAGCAAAGCCCATTCTAAGTCTAAGTCTGCCCCTGCTGGTGCTAGTCCCCAGGGTCCAGCTCCTAGGAAGCACATGTTAAAGATGGCTGAAGATTTGATTACTTTAATTAGGGGTTCTATGCCCCCCCTGCAAAGAGGCCCAGGGTAGAGACAGAGTTGGAGGGTTTGGTTCAGTCTTCCAATGAGTCAGATTCCTCTGTAGAAGAACTTCAGGATTTCCCTCCCTATTCTGATTCGGAGGCTGAGGACACTACTCCCTCTGCGTCCCCTCCAGAAGATTTTTCTTTCTCTGAGACTTTGCATTCCATGAGGGAACATTTCAAATGGGAGGGCCAGGATTATTCTGATTCTCGAAAAGGCTAAGAGAATTCTTGTTTTTGCCTCAGCATAGGCCCTTGGCTATTCCCGCTGTACTGGATGTTGTTCAGGATGTATTTTCTGAGGCTGCCCTTAACCCAGATTCTCTGCCTCCTGCCCCGGTTAAACCAGATAGATACTACAGGGTTCCGGAAGCTCACAAGTACTTATATAAGAGTCCTAGGGCTGATCCAGAAACTATTACTCAAGGCCCCAAAGGTGTTAGGGCTTCTGTGGTTAGGAATCCAGTTCCTCTGGACAAGGATGCTAGGGCCCTGGATAGGTGGGGTAAAAAACTGTATACCTCTTCTACTTTGGCTATGAGAGCTTTAAATTGTCAGTTTCATATGCTCAGGTATCAAACTTATTTGCTGGGCAAATTGAAATGTAAAGTAGATGCTTTAGCTGAAGGTATTGAATGTAAGGAGCTTCAGGATTTAGTGCATGCTTCAGACCAAGTTGGTAAGCATTCTTTGCAGTGTGGTTTTGATGCTTTACAGGCTTCTTCCAGGGTGGCTGCTACTAGTTCAGTTGTTCGCAGGCATGCCTGGCTTAAAGATCAGACCTTGTCGGAGCATGTTAAGGCTCGAATTATGGATGCTCCTCTGCAATCTGATGTTCTTTTTGGCCCTCCAGCAGAATCAGTTTTGAAAAAAATGGAGGAAAAAGCTAAGTCTATGCAGACAGTTAAGGACTTTTACAGGTTCAGCCCCTAAGTTCAGTAGGAATTGGCCTGCTAAGGGATGGTCTTTCCCTCTTGGATTATCAACCTAGGGGCAGGTCGAGGCGAGGTAGAGGTAGGGCTTCCTCTCAGGGCCCTGTTACTTCTAGGTCTTTGAGTTCTTCTACCCCTTCTGCTGGGGAGGGCAGGGGTCAGTCCTTTCGGAAACAGACCCAATGACCTTTGTCTTCAGCTGCCAGACTCTGCCTTGCTGGCAGCTCCTCTAGGAGGAAAACTGGGACTTTTCAAAAGGAATTGGCATTTGGTTACCCAAGACAAATGGGTATTGGACATAATAAATCGAGGCTACAAATTTTATTTTCACACATTCCCTCCTTTCAAAGGTATGCCGGATGTGCCTCATCAGCAAAGACTGGAAGCACAGGCACAAATTTCTTCTCTGCTTCATTTGGGAGCAATACAGGAAGTACCTTCTGCAGAAAGAGGCACAGGGTTTTATTCCCGTCTTTTTTTAGTGCCAAAGAAAGGAAATACTTGGAGGCCAATTCTGGATTTGTCCATTCTAAACACCTTTCTGGAAATTCCAAAATTCAAGATGTTAACACTGCAACAGCTGTTACCTATGCTGGGCAAAGATCACTGGATGGTGACTCTGGATCTCAAAGAGGCCTATCTTCACATTCCTATCAGGCCCAGTTGCAGAAAATTCCTGAGATTTTGGAATGGGAATTTGCATTATCAGTTCTCTGCATTGCCATTTGGCTTGTCTGCTGCGCCCAGGGTATTCACAAAAGTCCTGGCTCCAGTAATAGCTTTTCTCAGACTAACAGGAATTCAAATTTATCCTTATCTGGACAACTGTTTGATTCTGGCTCAAGGCAAGCACGAACTTCTTCAACATCTGCAGTATGTAATGACAGTTTTAAGTTGCCTAGGGTATTCTGTGAACGAAATAAAGTCCAGTCTAGTACCCTCACAAGAGATGTGTTTTCTGGGTGTAAGACTGAATACAGCTGCTCAGATGGCATTTCTTACCCCGGACAAACAAAGAAATCTTCACCTATACTTCCAACAGCTATCAGTAATGTCCAGACTGACTGCAAGGACAGTCCTTCAAGCCTTGGGGTTCATGGCATCTTGCATTCTAGTACTTCCCAATGCCAAACTGCATATAAGGAAGCTACAATGGTATCTCAAAAGCGTTTGGACTCAACACAGCCACGATTTGGACACTGTCATTCGGATTCTACCTTGCATTCAGAAAGAATTTCTGTGGTGGGCTCAGGAATGTCACCTAAACAAGGGGCTCTCTGTGACCCAACCAGAGGCAAGTCAGATATTGACGACAGATGCCTCGGAATCAGCCTGGGGAGCTCATTTCAGAGGAAAATGGATTCAAGACCTTTGGCCCCCAGAGCTACTTCACTTGCATATCAACATGAAAGAGATGCTGGCAGTTCAATTTGCTTTGGAAGGATTCAAGAGCCTACTTCAACCAGGACTGGTGTTGATTCGAACAGACAACACAACTGTCATGTGGTACATCAACAAGCAGGGGAACTCATTCTTACCCTCTTTGCAGACAAGCAATGCTGTTATGGGAAACTGCTTTGAATCTGCACATCACTCTTCGAGCACAGTTTCTGCCAGGAGCACAAAATTCGTTAGCAGATGTTCTGAGCAGACAGATTGTGGATCCTCACGAATGGAAATTGGACCCTCAGGTATTTCTTCAGTTGACCAGGGCTTGGGGAACTCCAGACATAGATCTGTTCGCTTCTCCTCTGAATTTCCAACTGCCACTGTTTTGCACAAGGCTGTTTCATCCAAAAGCCTGGAAAATAGATGCACTATCCTTCAGTTGGAGCAACCTTCACGTGTATGCTTTTCCTCCTTTGCCTCTTCTTCCAAAGGTGCTGTTGAAAGTCAGGAGGGACAAACCTTGCATGATCCTTATAGCACCGGATTGGCCTCGTCAGCATTGGTACCCTCTGTTGAGGAGCTTCATTCATGGAACACCTTGGCCATTACCACAGATTCCTCACTTATTGTTTCAGGAAAACAATCATTTTCTCAATGTCAGGGTGCAATCCCTACACCTGACAGCCTGGCGCATTCTGTTTTAGAGAAGGAGGGCCTTCAGCTCCCTCAACAAGTTTTGGATGTTATTTTGGAAGCCAGGCATCCTAGTACTCGAAAAGTTTATGCTGATAAATGGAAGAGATTTTTTCTTTGGAGTTCAGCTAAAGGCTTTGATGTCGAATTGCCTAATTTGAGTTGTACATTGCAATATTTGACTATGTTATTGGACAAGGGTTTGTCCTTCTCTTCTGTAAAAGTGCATGCTGCAGCTATTTCTGCTCACTATGATTGTGACCCTCCTTTATTTTCACATCCATTGGTTAAACAGTTTCTTAGAGGGGCAAAGAATATAAGACCCCCATGGAGGGCTCCTACTCCTACCTGGGATCTTAATTTTGTTTTGGAAAAGCTGACTCTGCCTCCTTTTGAACCTGCAGCTACAGCTGAATTGAAGTTGTCTTGGAAGACTGCTTTTTTATTGGCTGTTACTTCTGCTAGAAGGGTATCTGGATTACAGGCCCTCATGGCAGTGGAACCTTTTCTGATTTTTCACAAGGACAGAGTTTCCTTACGTACTAATCCTACTTTTCTGCCTAAAGTGATTTCTAATGTGGCATTGAACCAATCTAAACATTTGCCTACTTTTTATGCTGACCCCCAAAATGAAGGGGAAAAAGTTTTGCATTCTTTGGATGTACATAGGCAGTTAAGGTATTATTTGTTCAGAACCAAAGAGTTCAGAAGATCTCAACAATTATTTGTTTCGTTTGCTTTGACTTCACGAGGGAAAGCTGTCTCGAAACAAACTATTTCCAAGTGGATTGACCATTGTATTGCTTTTTGTTACTCTCATCATGGAAAGGAGGTTCCAGTTGGGATCAGGCCTCATTCTACTAGGGCTACGGCCACCTCTACTGCTTTTTTGAGAGGGGTAGCTACTAAAGACATTCTAGAGGCAGCTACTTGGAGTTCTGTACATACATTTACAAAGCATTATCATTTACCTCTTTATTCTAGGTCTAGGGCTGGGTTTGCCACTGCAATCTTACAGGGCATGTTAGCAGCTCCTACTGCTATTTAGTTAGCCAGCCTCCCTTTTTTCCATTGCTCTGGGATTCTACCCATATGTAAGGACTGCAGCAATAGCAGTTTTGCAAGTTTCAGTTCCTGGCCAAGTTACTCCTCCCATCTCCCCTCTTTCAGTGGGCTAGAGTCTCACATTTCCAGCTTGGCTAGATTCAACTATTTAGTCAACTTTGCATGACAATAGACATCAAACAAATCACAGCCTGGTGTGTCACTAAAACTGTTCCCTCATATGTCTCTTCATTTCTGAATAGCATTTCCCAGGAATTATTTATATGTCATGTGTTGACATTTTTGCAAGCTTCTTTCAGAGAATGTGTGGTACATCAGTAGGGATAACATTTGTAAAACTCAGTGCAGACCAGTCAATGACACATGAGCTGCAGACTCTCAAACGTGGCAGTTTTTTCAGTGTTCCATTCTAAGTGAATGGAAGTCTAGTCTGACAACAAATGGTAGAGCTATTTATTCTCATAATCTGTGCATTATGGGACAGATATAGCTTTCCAAAGGAATCACGATGTCTGCCCCCATGAGGGCAGACACGAGTAAAAAATAAATAAAATGAGGAATGAGTACTTATTTTGCTGCTGGCAGATTTGAGAGGTGCAGTAAATCATGGCAAGATAAAAAAATACATGTTTTTTTCATCATTTGCCCATAGTGGTCCTTTAAGTACTTCAGTTACAAGCTAAGAAACATCCTCCATATTCTTTCCAACATTTTGTATATTAAACCCTGTTCTCTTATTGGCTTCATTAAGAACTTTTGTTATTAAGCACTAAAGCAAACAAGTGACTGGGGCTTACTAATTATGGATTACTGGTTGTTGTCGACATAAACACACTCTCCACCCTCCACATCGTAAGCAATGTAGCTTGATGTTGAAATTCAATTAGCTCTGTTGGACAGCCCGAACATTCCTAAGCTTCTGCCTGGTCCCATTCACAGGCATAGTTTCATGATGAATTCTTGTGTTTTCTCATTCTCATTGCTATGTGCAGACACATAATTCACTGCATGATGTCTCGGCTCAGTAATGTAGCAATAGTGTATTTAGAGCAGAGACACTAAAAGGAATTCCTGTATCCAGTCAATAGTTATCTGTAACTCATTGGAAAGCCATTACATGTGCAATTGCCTGTCATTCTCTTTTCATGAGCTACTGGAAAGGATTCATAACTTCTACCTTACAGATGGTATTAGTATAAGAAAAATAGCATCCAGTTCTCTTCATCACAGTCTCTTGTATACTAATGTAAGTTACTGATTTGGAGACATATAAAGGTTGGTATTTAATGTACTTTTTGGGGATAGATGATCCCAGATGAGTAACTGCTGCTATTGAATGCAAACAAGCTGGAGCTATATGTCCTTTGGCTCCTGTCTGTCTCTTGGGTTAAAGACTTATAACTTCCTCCTTTTATTTTATGAGATTTAGCTGATCTCCAAGGTGAATACCTGTCGACTACTCAATAATCAAATATAGTGCACTCACTTTATTTTATTACTTCTCCTGCTGGGAGTTAATACCACCCTCCTTTTATTCATCCTTTTCTTTGATTATGGAATTCATTTAGACACAACAGTAACCTTTCCATCAGTCTGAATGGATCAAATAAAAGGGTCTTTTTATACATTTCACTTGATGTTTTATAGCTTGTCCTGCTAGCCACAATATTATAGGCAACCACTATATATAACAAACTGTCATTCTGCAAGAGAAATCTGATCACCCATCCAGAATACCTAAGAAATTAGCTTCATTCTTGGTATTAATGTGAAAATGAAAATGCTGTATTCCGTTGAAGATAATCTCCCTCTAGGTCACATCCTCCACCATAATAGAAGAGCTACTATTAATGGAAAACAGTTAAAAGAGAGAGTTTTGTTAAACACAAAAAGCATAAATAATAAATGGACATTAAAACTTGATTGATTCTTGTTAGCCCCAGTCTTGTAGCTATAACAGAAAACTGGCTAAAAGACGGCGCATGTCTCTCCAGGTATACCTCCACAAAACATAACACATTTGAAGATAGACTAGAGGAAAGAAGTGGAGGTAATGTAATGCTGTTTATCAGAAATGGCATATCATTTTAGAATAGTCACAAATGACTCCATCTATTTTTGATCCTCATTTTTTAATGATGATCCAAATTGGTTGATTATACAAATCTTTCTGGGAAGTTGCCAACTTATTTGATTACTTTCATAATTGGGAAAACATGGGTTAGTCCCTACCAGGATCTTGCTAATCTTCATTTTAAATTATTGGAGATCTTGATTTCAACTAGTAAGGGAGTAACCAAAAAACTCGAAAGAACCATTATGTACCATTATCTGACTCGGCTAATGAAAACCCCAACCAGGTCCAGTCCTGGATGATGTAAGAGTACCTCAGTTAGTCTTTACTAATTCACCCAGCAGATTCACAAAGGCTGAAGTCCTAGTGAATTCTCTAAATGGTCACTTTCCTGTAATAAAACTCCAAAGAGATATAAAATTTCATCAGAGAAAAGCCATCTGTGAATGGAAACCATCTTATTCTTTCACTAACAGTCTTCTAATTAAAGTGCAGCTTTTTAATATTTCACTATCTTTCTCCATCTGTTGCTACCACTGCAAAACAAGTTGTTCCTCTGAAGGATTACGAGACTTAAGGAAAACAAATGTCAATGATTCTCCACCAACTTGAAAGGTCATCTAAAAGAAAGACAAGTAATAGAGAAAATGGACATCTTTTGATAATCTTGTCTAGTATCAGGAATTCTTTACATTCCAAAAAGAGTCAAGAACAGAAAAAACAACTTTAAATTCATCCACTTTAGGAAAAAAAAAACAAATAGTTGTAGCCATTCATCCCAAAGTATTCTGAAGATGCAAATAAAACATTAATGGGGCACACTGATGATAAACTAAGGTCTAGACAGCCATCAGATAATATCAAAAACTGTTTTATGGATGCTAAGTCCCCAACCCAATCCTGGCCCAGAGCAGCACTTTGTTGACAATAACTTCATAAATTCCTCTTTAACTTCAAAAGAGTTTCTATTAAATCAATTAGAAATCATTTAGAATGATTAGACCTAAAGAGTATTTCAAAATAGCAACTGGGTACTGCCCCAATCATTAACACCCCCATGACTGTGCTTATTCATTCCCTACCACCATGGTAAGACCGAGTCACAGCCATGACCGTAACACAGACTACCTCTGTAGCTTGGTGTTTTTGAGTTCATTTTTTACTCTTTATTGAGTGTAATCCCTTACCAGTGGCTGATATGTGTTCTTGCAGGTAGGACAGCCCACTACACCTGTCATGTGGGGGAGTGCATTCCTACACAAGCTCCATGAAGACTGCTGCTTGCATACAGCTTGGTAAAGACAGCAATATATCCTTGGTCCATATTCTTCATGCCATATGCATCTATCTCTAGTGGGTCTTAACACTGCAGGTCAGACCACCTCCCTACCCCCATCTTCCATCCTGATCACTAGTAGATCCCAGGTGTTCTGTGCCACACTCAGGACTTTATATTTCTGGACCACAAAGCCATTCCTCACTCTTGGAATGGTTATCTTCTACTTAAACATTCATTGCAAATTTGTCTGTGGAAGGTTATAAATCCTTCAAGTGCAGAAGAGTTTTTGTTCTGTTGCCAGAATATGACCATTAACCAAATTCATTGAAAGAATAGTTTATTAGCAATTCATAAAGCTGCTTCGGAAACTTGTAAAATTAAGGTGAGGGGGGAGTCAGTTAGATGTCTTGGCAGTTATCTTAAGAAACAATCATTCACTCTCACCTATGATTTTCCGAGTTTGGGGAAGTTACCTTTAGATTAGGAGTTATGCAGTGATCAGTCTTTGGTCCTATGCTCATCACATTGTTTATTAAAGTCCTGACCTTGCTGACCTTGGCCTTGTCAAAGCTTAAAATACCCTTTACATGAATAGTCTCAGTCTTCTTAAAGGAGCCTGAATATATACAATTCAATCTGCAAATAGAATACAGCAAATATTCAGCTAGATTCATAATAATAATCTTGTTTTTAATTCAAAGAAAAGTAAAGCTATATTGTTCATCATTTCTTAAAGATTAAGTTAAACTGAATCCAATAAAATATATGAACCACAGAAAACCCTGCTGAAATGGATATTCAGTATGAATACTCTGGACTGTGTCTTGATCTTAACCCTTAAGATACATGTTGAAAACTGTACTAATACTATACTAAAGCAAATCAGAGTTAAGTTGCAATCTGGAAGATGTACTTCTCTGGGATATACAAAAAGCTATTGTGACTGGCTGGTTAATAACAAAACTAGAATATGCACTACCTCTGATCACCCATAACTCCTTGCAAAACAATAATGTCCCTCAAACTTCATTAAATTAGTCCTGTAGGTTGATTTCCCTCTTTGATTCATGAGGCCATCATTGCCTCCCCTGACTGAAAACCATCTGGCTCCTATGTGCACATACTATCTGGATGCTTTTGCTTTCAAATTGCTACACTGACGAAACTCTGCTTCACATACAGGAAAGCTGGAAACTGTGACGACATTCTAACCTTCTCACAGTTATCCTCTATATATAACTGTGTGTGTGTGTGTGTGTGTGTGTGTGTGTGTGTGTGTGTGTGTGTGTGTGTGTGTGTGTGTGTATATATATATATATATATATATATATATATATATGAAGGGATCTATGTCAGATGATCAATTTTTCAGAAGCTCGAAATTCTTATGGACAAGACCATATGATCAAGTTTTCAAAAACTCGAACATCAAAAAAAAAAAAAAACACACAAAAATCTACTTTTTTGATATACCTTCTGCAAATTATATACACCAAGTCTAAGATCACACTATAGTGAAGAACAGTAAATTTCCCAACCCTTCTTGTACCACAATCTCCATTCAAAAGCTTTGACTTTTCAAAAAACTCAATCATATGATCTTGACCATATGAATTTCACATTTCTGAACACTTGATCAACTGACATAGCTCCATATATACATCTATCTATCTATCTATCTATCTATCTATCTATCTATCTATCTATCTATCTATCGAAAGTTCATTCTTTTGAAAAAGAAAAGTACAACGGCAACCCCATTTACATGAAAGTGCACTTAAATGAAAATGCACTTTCGCGAATACCGGTTCACCAAAGTGGTAATAGAAACAAAAACTCCTTTCACATCACTAAAGTCCAGAACTCAGTACCACACTCCTTGGCTCTTTGAAGCAAAGTCTTTAAACTTCAACTAAAACAACATCTTAAAGTCTCTTGAGTGGACTCATGTTCCTCTCCTGCCTAACCCTATTCAGAACTACATTAACTCCTCATAGACCTCCCTGCTCTGTTAGATCACCGCTCCTGCTTTGCTGTAATTCTGACTAGATTTCTGAACTTATTATTACTTCTTCTATTTCTTATTAATTCCTCTACCCTCCTTGTGTGTCTCACCTTTCATTTTTACCTTTAATTTTCTCCTTTATGTTTCCACTCCTCTTGCCACTGCCTTAAAATGCATATGTTTCAGGATGTAAACATCTGGCATCTTAGGTTTATTCACAGTCATTTTGTAAATTAAATATAATCAAATAAATAAATAAATATTTCTTATAATCTCGCAATCAAGGAGCCATAAAATTACAGAGACCTGCTTTTGGTTTAGTTGCAAGTCACAATTCCTGCAGTAAAATTACTCCTTCATTCTGGTATTTATTCCCTTATTACTCCTGCATTCTGGTATCTGTTCCCTTACTCTATGTGAAAGGCAAATAAATATGATAATTTCAAAAAGGATCTAAATGACCATGTAACTTCAAGTTTATATAAGTGTACTGTTGCTCCACGGATGATGGTTGATTCCCTGGATCTTTCGGGCTCTCAACCCTTCATCAGCATAATACATTATACAATTTACATCATTTAAATAGAGGAACAATTAAAATCACATGATCAGACCAGCCAATAAATTAAAAGAAACATTAAAAGGGAAATGCTTAAACTTCTCATTAAAATATATATATATATATATATATATATATATATGTATAAAATGTTTAGAATTATATAAGCTCTGGTTAAACTAAGTATTATAAATTATTCATTTGTTGCTTAACTAATACAGGTTTTATACTAGTGGTGTTATTTAGTCCTGGTGAAATGTCAGCCTGCAGTCTTATTATCCATTCTAGTTCTCTCAATTCTACGAGGTTATTTACATCACCCCCCCTCATACCCACTTGTATTACATCTATACATCTAAATCTAAAAGTGTGTGTATTAAACTCATGTATATGTTTATATAAAGCATTAGTTTGTATTTGTCTATTTATCTCGGATCTATGCTCAATTATACGATCTTTAAGCCTACGTATAGTCTTCCCTACATAAAATGCTTGACATTGCGTACAGGTAGCAAGGTAAATTAATTTCATAGTATTACAGTTAGCATTAACATGAAAATAAAATTTCTTGTGTGATATGGGATGTCTGAACATACTATCTGCTTCCAGAATATCAGCACAACAAGTACAATTATGGCATTTATAAGTCCCTGTCCTACTATGTATAGCATTTTGTTCCATGTCAAAATCCTTGTAACATAACATATTTTTTAGAGACTGATTATTCCTGTAAGCAAAGCTGGGCTTAGATCCTACTATAGCACTTAATTCTGGCATGGCCATTAGAATTGACCAACTTTTCTGTATTATACTACCTATTTGGTTGGAATAACCTGAGTATGTAGTTATATATCTTAACACACTTTCTTTCTTTTTAATAGATGTTGAGTAACTATAGCTAACATCCACCTTCTCATCTATAAATATGGGTTTATAGTCAGTTTTCCTACCCTCTGTTATCATTTCAATGTTCTTCTGTATGATATTTTCAGGGTATCCACTTCTCAGAAATTCTGCTTTCATTATTGCTATCTCTTCCAAGTATACCTGTTCTTCCGTTGTCAATCTACTTACTCTGATAAGTTGTGACTTCATTATACTTTTAAATACATGTGGGGTGTGCATACTAGTACTATCCAAGTATCTTATTGTGTGTACATCTTTTTTATGTACCATAGTTTGTATTGCATCATTCTTTTTGTATAATTTTACATCCAAAAATATAATCTCATCTGGTGAAAAACACATTTTAAATTTGAAAAAGTCAGTAGTATTGTTAATATATGTAATAAACAAAAGAAGGTCATCCATCGTACCATCCCATATAAAGAAACAATCATCTACAAATCTAGCATAGCTTTTCACATGTGTATTCATTGCATGTTTATTACTTAGAATATATTCCTTCTCCCACTGAAAAAGTACTAAATTCGCAAAAGTATTTGCAACAGAAGTGCCCATGGCAACTCCTGTTAATTGTTTATACGGGGTACCATCAAAAATAAATATATTATTAGTTAATACTAGATGAAGAAGAGAACATATATTTTCCACATCTCGAGGTTGTTTAGTTGTATTAGATAGTAATAGCCTTCTAATTGCCTCTATTCCATAGTCAATGGGAATAACCGTAAATAATGATTCTATATCTAAAGTTACAAAAACATAGTCATAGGAAACAGTTGTATACCATAACTTAAGCTTTCTCAAAAAATGTGAGCTATCTTTTACTATGCTTCCACATTTAGGTAATAGTTCAGATAATACAGTCTGTAAATATTTAGATATGGTCTCAGTTATCCAACCTTTACCTGAGACAATAGGTCTCAGGGGTGGTTCTTCCAAAGACTTATGTATCTTTGGAATCCCATATATTTGGGGAATCTTAGGGCATGGAGTGGAAAAGTAATTAAATATGTCAATTGAAATATCATTATTTAACTGCATATCATAAATAACCATATTCACTTGTGTTATGCAGTTTTTCACATCAAGAAATGTCACCTTTTTAAAAGTGCTGGTATCAGATAAAAAAGCAGAGAACTTATTCATATAATAGGTTCTGTCCATTAGGACTACCGCCCCACCCTTATCTGCTTGTTTTATAATTATGTCCTTCTCTTTCTTCAGATATTTAAGGGCCTGATATTCTTTAAAAGAAAGATTATAATTCCTTTCAATTGTGTCACGTTTACAGAACAAAGATCTTAGTTCTAGTTCAACAATATTTGAGAATGCTAGAATAACTGGAGATAGCTGGGGTATAAATAGACTCAACTTTTTACAAACATAGTTACTTTCAGCTGAATTCTTAAAAATTAATTTTAACATCAAGCTTCTAGCAAAAAGTTTTAAGTCTATAATAGTCCTTACCACATTGTCCATAGCAAAGGGAATGAATTTCAAACCTTTGCTTAGTATTGTTAGCTGTTCATTTGAAAAAGTGTTTTGTGTTAAATTTAATGTACCTTGTTTTATTATTGGCTTCTCGTTTATCTGCGTGGCATTTTGTTGCTTTTTCTCGGACTGCTGCACTTCCTTTTTGCCCCTTGGATATGAGGTGAATCTCCTGCTACAGTTATCGGGTTGCTTTCCGTATGTGTTTTTTTCACCGGAACCCTTTCTGGTTGTTGTAGTCGAAAGGGTAAAAAAGCAGAAATATCTGTCTGCCTCTTTTCTTTTGGTTCTCGCTGATGATCTGACGTCGTTGGTGTTTTCGGTACATCCAGGGTCACATTTTCAATTGTCGAAGTTAATAAAACGTCCACATTGGTTTCTACTGGTCGTCTATGGACTTCTTTTCCATTAGCTTTTTCAGTATTAGCTTTTTCAGCTCCATGTTGATGAGACGTTACTTGCGTAACGCTTAGCATACGTCCTCGTTGATTGGCCGGATCATCATTTGATGTGCCTGGTAGAACGAACTCATCCAATCGATCTAGCAATCTAGTTGTGTCCATAGGAGGTGTAATACGTTGAGATTGTTGCTTATATTTGGCGGGTTTAGCCAGATATTTGAAATCAGTTCTCGGCCAAGAAAATATATGCCCGTTTTTGTAATCTTCGATATCTCGTTGGAGTTTGCGTTTCTTTTTTAACTCCAACCTATTGTCAAGTAGCTGCATTGTTTCAATAAACGCTTGGTAGATATTATGTGAGGTATCATTTTTAAGCAGTAATGAGACATCTTTATCATTTTGTTCTATCTCTTGCAATAAAGTTTTCTCAGTGTCTTCAAAGTAATTGTTCATAAGTTTCATGTAGCTTGCACTCAGTTCTAAATTGAGCTGCTGCCACTTAACAAGAAGTTCCTCATAGGTGTTGCCATATGAGGGCATTTTAAGTACACGCAGTCCTCTAGGTACTATGTCTAGTTCAAGATAAGCTAAGAAGCTAAGCCTCTGCCATTGCAGCTGCTTATAACTACTGACCTTCTTTTCCAGTGTATTAATTAAGGTGGTTAAATTTGTTGTATCTTCAGCTATCAAGGTCTTTTGAGAATTATTGTTAGATAGCTGATCCTGTAGTAGCGGATTGTTCACTTTGGTAAGAAGTCTTTTAATGGATAAAGCCATTATCCAAGGTTTAAGATAGAAAAAAGACAAAACGGCTGGTTAGATCTCCTCTTATAGCGTTATCTGTAGCACTAAGTAAGTGGATAAATTAAGCTGAACACGTAGATAGAACAGAATCTCACTAAAAATAACAGTGGTCACAGAAACACAAGACTTTAATGAAGCTTTCGGGCTCTCAACCCTTCATCAGCATAATACATTATACAATTTACATCATTTAAATAGAGGAACAATTAAAATCACATGATCAGACCAGCCAATAAATTAAAAGAAACATTAAAAGGGAAATGCTTAAACTTCTCATTAAAATATATATATATATATATATATATATATATGTGTATAAAATGTTTAGAATTATATAAGCTCTGGTTAAACTAAGTATTATAAATTATTCATTTGTCGCTTAACTAATACAGGTTTTATACTAGTGGTGTTATTTAGTCCTGGTGAAATGTCAGCCTGTAGTCTTATTATCCATTCTAGTTCTCTCAATTCTACGAGGTTATTTACATCACCCCCCCCTTATACCCACTTGTATTACATCTATACATCTAAATCTAAAAGTGTGTGTATTAAACTCATGTATATGTTTATATAAAGCATTAGTTTGTATTTGTCTATTTATCTCGGATCTATGCTCAATTATACGATCTTTAAGCCTACGTATAGTCTTCCCTACATAAAATGCTTGACATTGCGTACAGGTAGCAAGGTAAATTAATTTCATAGTATTACAGTTAGCATTAACACGAAAATAAATTGCAAAACAATAATGTCCCTCAAACTTCATTAAATTAGTCCTGTAGGTTGATTTCCCTCTTTGATTCATGAGGCCATCATTGTCTCCCCTGACTGAAAACCATCTGGCTTCTATGTGCACATACTATCTGGATGCTTTTGCTTTCAAATTGCTACACTGACGAAACTCTGCTTCACATACAGGAAAGCTGGAAACTGTGACGACATTCTAACCTTCTCACAGTTATCCTCCATATATAAATGTGTGTGTGTGTGTGTGTGTGTGTGTGTGTGTGTGTGTGTGTGTGTATATATATATATATATGTATATGTATATATATATATATATATATATATATATATATATATATATATATATATATAAAGGGATCTATGTCAGATGATCAATTTTTCAGAAACTCGAAATTCTTATGGACGAGACCATATGATCAAGATTTCAAAAACTCAAACATCAAAAAAAAAAACACACAAAAATCTACTTTTTTGATATACCTTCTGCAAATTATATACACCAAGTCTGAGATCACACTATAGTGAAGAACAGGTTAAATTTCCCAACCCTTCTTGTACCACAATCTCCATTCAAAAGCTTTGACTTTTCAAAAAACTCAATCATATGATCTTGACCATATGAATTTCACATTTATGAACACTTGATCAACTGACATAGCTCCATATATACATCTATCTATCTATCTATCTATCTATCTATCTATCTATCTATCGAAAGTTCATTCTTTTGAAAAAGAAAAGTACAGCGGCAACCCCATTTACGTGAAAGTGCACTTAAATGAAAATGCACTTTCGCGAATACCGGTTCACCAAAGTGGTAATAGAAACAAAAACTCCTTTCACATCACTAAAGTCCAGAACTCAGTACCACACTCCTTGGCTCCTTGAAGCAAAGTCTTTAACCTTCAACTAAAACAACATCTTAAAGTCTTATAAGTGTACTCATGTTCCTCTCCTGCCTAACCCTATTCAGAACTACATTAACTCCTCATAGACCTCCCTGCTCTGTTAGATCACCGCTCCTGCTTTGCTGTAATTCTGACTGGATTTCTGAACTTATTATTACTTCTTCTATTTCTTATTAATTCCTCTACCCTCCTTGTGTGTCTCACCTTTCATTTTTACCTTTAATTTTCTCCTTTATGTTTCCACTCCTCTTGCCACTGCCTTAAAATGCATATGTTTCAGGATGTAAACATCTGGCATCTTAGGTTTATTCACAGTCATTTTGTAAATTAAATATAATCAAATAAATAAATAAATATTTCTTATAATCTCGCAATCAAGGAGCCATAAAATTACAGAGACCTGCTTTTGGTTTAGTTGCAAGTCACAATTCCTGCAGTAAAATTACTCCTTCATTCTGGTATTTATTCCCTTATTACTCCTGCATTCTGGTATCTGTTCCCTTACTCTATGTGAAAGGCAAATAAATATGATAATTTCAAAAAGGATCTAAATGACCATGTAACTTCAAGTTTATATAAGTGTACTGTTGCTCCACGGATGATGGTTGATTCCCTGGATCTCCAGGATTCTAATTTATTTACTGTAATTATTAGTGTTCATTTATCCCTCATCATTTAATTTTTCTAAATTTCCTTATTCACTGTAGACTCACTGGCAAAATGCATTTCTGTTGTATCTATATGTATTCTTACTACAAGAATGCATTTGCCTTGTAAATGAATTTTGTTTGCATGCCATTATGCAGACCACAAACCCTTTCTTTAGACTCAGCTGTTTTCTAAATTCCAGCCATTCTCCATATGAATAAATACATAAATTTCAAATGTTTACTTTTATGAACACTCAGTATATCTTGCTTCTGAATTCCACCCAGTCTTTATATGTGAATTAATACATTAATTACATTAATTACATTAATTATAATTGCCTTCCTTGTTATAAATGCTGAAATTAGCTTGAAAGCCTTGCAGCATGCTTCTTCATTCTAACAACTGTGTATAGTTTTCATAGTTCTCTCTGGAAATTTCAGTAACTTTAAAAAAAAACAATAGCAAAAGTTTATTTAAAATTTATATTAAAAGTTTATTGTATTTTTCTTTGTTACTATCTGAAAGTAAATATTCCCTTTAAAGCTTCAGTCACACTTATGGTTTCAGCATCTAGCAGTAATATATCTTCACAAGTAACATTTTGTATTTGCAGTTGACTGCTGCTTAAAATGCCTGAAACAATATTCAGTGTTCAATTTTCCACAGCGTATTCCATTTAACAAGAGGAGCATACATCTCCTTCCAGCACTTTTCACTTCCTGTTTGAAATACCAGCTTAGTTTCTGCTGGCCTACATTATATGTACAGTAATTAACTAAACCAATTCCTGCCCTTTTTGCTCATAGCTTTAAAACTGATGTAGAAAACTTCAATAAAACATTTGTTAGCACTCCCAACAATACAGCCCTATTGCAAAAAAAGGGTAAGGTAACACCATGGCTCACTACAAAATTAAAGGCATTAATGTATAAGATAGATATCACTTGGAAAAATTACTACAATGGAACCCCACAGGCTCTACAAATATGAACAAAGAAACAACAGTATATTATCCTTCCTATCAGGCTAAAATATCATAACATTTAAAACAAAACAAAAATAGTATAACAGACCAGTAGCATACTGAAAAAACATTATTAACTCCAGGAAGGAAACTACATGCTGCCTGCTGCATGATGTATCTAGCTTTAACCTGCCAAACAAATTCTGTGAGCACTAGCTAAAGATATCCTTGCTCACTCTCAAATCAGTCACCATTCTCAGTGATAGAACAATGACAGTTTACTCCAGTTCTCTTATGTGACAACTACTCACTTAAAAATCCTTAGCGAGTGACAACCTCTCATCAGAATACCTGAGCCTGGTGGTGGTGTCCATTGCCTGACCCCATGTCCATTATTCTTTTCTAGAAGCTGTTTGCCTCCCCATGTGCTGACCATCAACCCCACCTCTATGAGTCTTAGCCCATTCATTTCCTGTAACAGCCAATGTGGCCATCAGCTTAGGTGAGAGTTCTATCAGAGGGAGCTATTACCCAGGCGGCTGTGGAAGTCATTTGCTGCTGTGGACATCCAAGGGCTAACAGCCTTTTGCTGTATCCATCCCTCCTCCCCAACTGTCCATACTAGATGCTCAAATACCTGCATGGAAGAGCTAATCTGTCCATCTAGTCCTCTAAATGCCTCAGCCCACAGTGCTACCACTTATCGTGGTCTTCCTGTGTCTATGTCTGAAGATATAATTACTATGCACAGCTAGAGCATTTTTTAAGTTTTAGCCACCCCCTAAGTGGCATTCATGTGCACTTGCATCATCACTGGGGCATTCTGTTTCTTCTCCATGCACATATAGACTAGTACACATGAACTGGTGAAGGCAATGACAAGCTCACATGCCTGGTCCTGGCTGTTTTCAGGGCCATAAAGCACTCCACTTCCATAGCAGCAATCAGCTGAAAGAAGTCACCCACCCTCGACAATGGGTGTGCCGGTATCAGCTGTCCACGTCCACTGCAATCTGTCCAGTTCTTCCAGTGCCTCAGCTGCTAATCATGCACATATCATCTGGGTCATAATCAAGACTGTATTCCTATGACTACACCTCAAGACCAGACCCTGTGACATATCATTTCAAACCAATGGATCAGTCAGAAGACGTTATGACCCAAGTCCTGGAAATCTTCTATTATTGTCTACATTCATAAAGGAGGTCCTGGCACTGAATTTCCTAAGTCCAGATCCATTGCAGTTCTTCATATTCCCTCAAAAAATAATAAAAAGCTACATCTAACATTACATCCCTCTTCATCTAAATGCTCATATCTTTGTGTCCAAATTACTGCATGTTTATTCTACCCACCATGACACTTGAAACAACACTTTGGAATTCATCTACAATAACTTAATACTGGGGAACTTGTAAACTCTTTATTTCTTGATTTTTGTAAAGCCTTTGCTACAGAATCACATCACGTTATACTTTTAGGCTTGCCCTCCCTTCCTGAAGCTTTCAAAGGTCTCACCTTTCCACTGCGTAGTGCTTTGATCTTCAAGTCCTTGATTACCATTGTATTTGCTGATTTTTTTTTCTTTTTTGTGTTTTTTATTACAACAGTGTATATGATCAAGTGTCATAATAAAACTGAGTAGATCTTGAATTTATCCAGTCAGACAAATCAGTATGATGAATAGGTTCACTCTGTGACCCTAAAGCCTTCACTCGTGCATCTTGCTCTTCAGCTACATTATTTCTGAGTTATTTCTCCTGTAATAATCTATCACTGGTACTCAAATATATATTAGGTACAGTACTTTAGAGCATTTATGTACGATGTGTGCAATGTTGCTCATACACAGTCCTGAGAGTAGCAAAGATATAAAGATTATATCTTTCCAAAAAGTATCATAATCCTTCCAGGCCCTTATTATGTGGAATACATGTATATACATATACACACACACACACACACACACATATATATATATATATATATATATATATATATATATATATATATATCTATATAGGTCTATATCAGATGAACGAAAAATCCATTCATCTAATGCGTAATGATCGAAACGTCATGGAAATCGAAATCGGTACAGTGGGGGGCTGCACCCCACATCCCCCGCTAAATATATATTCTAACTCCGAAATCTCACTACAGTGAGGAAAGGGCAAATACCCTAATCCTCACTGTATTGAGACCCCACAATACCATTTTCGATGTCCTTGAAGCTTCTATCTTTACACATTTGATGAATGGATTTTTCGCTCATTTGATATAGACCTAGATATATATATATATATATATATATATATATATATATATATATATATATACACACACACACACACACACACACACACACACACACACACACACACACACACACACACACACACACACACACACACACACACACACACACACACACACACACTGGATATAAAAAGTGTACACACCCCTGTTAATATGCCAGGTTTTTGTGATATAAAAAATGAGACCACAACTAATCATTTCAAAACCTTTCCCGCGTTTAATGTGACCTATAACCTGTACAATTCAATTGAAAAACAAATAAATCTGTTAGGGAAAAAATATAAAAAATAAAAAACGTACAATAAGCTGGTTGCATAAGTGTGCACACCCTTAAACGAATACTTTGTTGAAGCACCTTTTGATTTAATTATAGCATTCAGTCTTCTTGGGTAGGAGTCTATCAGCATGGCACATCTTGACTTGGCAATATTTGCCTACTCTTCCTTGCAAAAGCAATCCAAATCTGTCAGATTGCGAGGGCATCACTTGTGCACAGCCCTCTTCAGGTCACTCCACAGATTTTCTATTGGATTTAGGTCTGGGCTCTGGCTGGGCCATTCCAAAACTTAAATTTTCTTCTGGTGTAGCCATTCTTTTGTTGATTTGGATGTATGCTTGGGGTCATTGTAATGTTGAAAGGTGAAATTCCTCTTCATCTTCAGCTTTCTAGCTGGCGTCTGAAGGATTTGTGCCAAAAGTGACTGGTATTTGGAATTGTTCCTAATTCCCTCCACCTTCAATAAAACCCCAGTTCCAGCTGAAGAAAAGCAACCCCAAATCATGATACTGCCACCACCATGCTTCACTGTGGGGATGGTGTTCTTTTGGTGATGCAAACTGTTGTTTTTGCACCAAATGTACCTTTTGGAATTGTGGCCAAAAATTTCAGCCTTGGTCTCATCAGACCATAACACATTTTCCCACATGCTTTTGAGAGACTTGATATATTGTTTTGCAAATTTTAGCTGGGCCTGGATGTTTTTCTGTATAAGAAAAGACTTCTGTCTGGCAACCCTACCCCTTGGTCCAGACATATGGAAAATATGGGAGATTGTTGTCACATGTAGTACACAACCAGTACTTGGCAGAAATTCCTGCACCTCCTTCAGTGTTGCTGTAAGTCTCTTGACGGCTTAAAACACTGAAATAAGCGACTGTAGGAAAAAAAGAAGAAAGATGCTGCTAAGCCAATAGATTTTTAGCGCTTTCTTTCACTTTATTTGTCAACGTGAACTTCCTCAGAAAACAAGGATGCCTCCCCACATCCTGGTTTATAAAGCAATATACAGGAAATGATGTAAATCCTGATGACAGTGTTGACATTTTTTTAAAAAATAGTAATGTTTTTTTAAAAAAACAATTATATAACCACACTTCTTAGAAATGGTTGTTATATGTGATTTGAATACATACTTAAAAATGTTATACATCTTTGTTTGAAACCAAGACACCTTAGATAAAAACTAAATTCAGTCATCAAATGTTAAAACTTTTAAAATTTTTACCTTGACTGACTCGTATCTATAATTGAAATCTAAACCATTTATAAGTGAAAACTATACTTCTTGTTGTTACTGGTGTATGCAACTATGGTTGACTTTTACATACTTGGAACCATTATTATTAACACCGTGTAAACCCTAGGAATTATAGTCCAATGGCCATTCCTACAACCATGACCTAATACAGTACAAAAAACATATTACATTTATAGTGAACCATTAGTGCACCAATGACGTCTATTTGCTCACATTAGCAGAACTTATTGAACACAGTCACAATTGGGCTTTTTGAACATCACCAAAACATATTAATGTTTATGTTTGCTACACTCGATGAAAATCAGCTTTCTTAGAAATAAACAACCTACGCAATTCCACAAACGTAGGCTTGTATCATGTCTAAATGTTGAAAAATTGTCTGCTAATCCACATCATTGAAGCAAATTCCTTACATATAACCTATAGAGAAATACAATGATGTGTGACAGTGATGTCATTTTGTCTGTGTACTTTTATTTGTGTATACAAACATATACACTTGTGCTACTATGTGTGTATATACCAATGCAACCATACCTATGTATTTACACTAACAAGAATCAAATGAAGACTCTCTTTGACATCCCGAGTGTAAATGTGTGTGTGTATATCCTGGTTGGATACTGGTATTCCATCTAGACCCTAAAATAACCTAGATTAGAGAACCATCTTTTAGAAAAAACCTTTTGAACGATTTCTATAGGAGCACGAACTAATCCTGTGTAATCATGTATTTGCTCTGACATTGAACTGATGAAATTAGTTCAAAAGTAAATCTATTTATATGACAGAAAACACTTGATGTTAATATAGTCGTTGAGACCTGGTGGTTCATCTGCCCCTAAACACAATTGCCACAGAGAAAGAAAGCGCTAAAAATCTATTGGCTTAGCAGCATCTTTCTTCTTTTTTTCCTACAGTCGCTTATTTCAGTGTTTTCAGCGTTTGTAAGTTTGGTTCGGGTCTCCGAACTCTGTGTTTCCATTGAGTCTCTTGACGGCTTCCCTGACCAGTTTTCGTCTTGTCTTTTCATCAATTTTGGAGGGACATCCAGTTCTTTGCAACATCACTGTTGTCCCATATTTTATCCACTTTTTGATGACTGTCTTCACTGTGTTCCATGGCATAGCCAATGCTGTGGAAATATTTTTGTACCCTTCTGACTGATACCATTCAGCAATGAGATCCCTTTGATGCTTTGTAAGCTCTCTGCGAACAGTGGCTTTTGCTGTAGCAGGCAACCGAGTAAATGTCGGAAAAATCCTTCTAGCACAGCTGAATGTTATTTGGGGTTAATCAGAGTCTTTTTAATTGATGGCAGGTGTGTACCCAGGAAGACTAAATGCTGTAAATAAATCAAAAGGTGCTTCAACAAAGTATTAGTTTAAGGGTGTGCACACTTAAGCAACCAGCTTTTTATACTTTTTTATTTTTTATATTTTTCTCCTAACAGATTTGTTTGTTTTTCACTTGAATTGTACAGGTTATAGGTCACATTAAAGGTGGAAAAAGTTTTGAAATGATTTATTGTGGTGTCATTTTTTATATCACAAAAACCTGGCATTTCAACAGGGCTGTGTACACTTTACTGGATAGAACTCTGTCTAAATTACTGGATAGAAGAATGCATAATCAAACTAATAAACAATGTGCAGTATTTTTGCTCATCTCACATTATTTTTCACTGAGAAAGCGGTGTCTTACTTTACTGAGCTCTTGCCATCATGAGTGATCTTTGATGTATAAGGATAATAAATTATTATACTGTGTCTGTTCAACTCAATTTTTCTATTTTCTTTGTTTGCACTTATGAATTGTATTTATAAGCATTCTACTTTTGTAACTGTTTTGAAGTCGTACCTTTTGTGTATTTGTATGGTCAAACTAAAAAACAATGTGGGTATTTTGCTTATCAGATGATGACAGCAATTTGCCCTTACTACAGCTTTTATGTGATGTTACTCATTTCCATGTAAAATGAACATGTATGACAGTGTGCTGGCATTTTTATCATTAGATGTCTGAATCCATTGAGGAAAGTGTCTATTTTTGCAGTTTGTTTTTTATTCAATAAATGTGCTTGGTTCTTTTACACATTCTATGAATTTATTTGTGACTTCAAGTGCTGGAGTTTGGTATCAAATTATTAAAAAAAAACTTTCTCTAGGATTGTTTCCTATGGATAAAAGTAAACTTTAATGTCAGTGAAATCAACCTAGTAAAAATGTCTGATGCATCCATAAACTTTAAGGGGCACACCACTGTGGATGTATAGAGATGTGTCCACACACAAACACAAGCTCTCTACTACATAAAAGCAGGGGGGCAAGCACCCTTGCAGTCCCCACACCCTCCTACTTAAATATTCTAACTCCGAGGTTGCACTACACACAAACACACACACATAACACAACCACACAAGCTACATTCTGCTCGCACACACACACATCACAGCAACAAAATACACTAGCACACACCACATCCCCTACCCAAAACCCTTAACACATGTATCTGAATCCGTAACCACAGCAGAACCTCAAAAGCGTGAAATTCAAAACCTCCAGTATTCAAGGTTTTGAAATTTGCATTTCTGAGCTTTTGCTCTTTTCAGGATTCCACTTTATGGACTCAAAATACTGAATTTCGACATTTCAGTATTTTGAGCTTCTAAAGTGAATCTATATATATATATATATATATATATATATATATATATATATATATATATATATATGGATCTAGGACACTTGCTTGAAAAAGCAAGTGCCCAAATCCATATATACCGATCACAATTTAACGAAAGTACTTTAATCGAAAAACTGCTTCCGTTAAACTGTGAAAAAAAAAAAAAAAAAAAACCAAACTCATTAAATGTTTTTGCATGGGGGCTTCGCATCCCTGCACCCCCCAATGTGGGGGGCTGTGCCCCCCACACCCCCCTATTTAAATATTCTCACTCCAAGGTCGCACTATAGTGGAGTAAAGGAAAATTCCCTTACTCGCACTGCAGTGCGACTGGCACACCACTCACACATACCCGAAATTGCTACTTCAATAAACAGCAATTTTGGGTATGTGTGAGAGCAAATTTCACTTTCGGTGAAAGTGAAATTCGCGCAAGTGTCCAGGTTCCATATATATATATATATATATATATATATATATGTATATATATATATATATATATGTATATGTATGTATATATATATATATATATATATATATATATATATATTGAAATATCCATAAAAGTACGAACAACCTCAAAAATAAACAGTCAAAGGAAATCCAAGATGAAAGCAAGCACCTCCAAAGGCTGTTTTCCACTCGGTTTAATATTGCACAAACATAAACAGCCACCATACAAAACGATTAAAGCCACATAAACGCTCTTGACATAAAATTGCGTTTTCGTCCTCTCTCAAATCAGGACTTCATCAGATAATCATCCAAACATTTAATTGATGCTTAAATACTGCTCCCTTTTCAAACTGCACCTATAATTTAAAGTGCATTAGTTAACACCGAATCAAATGTTGGTCCCTCATGAATATTTAATTAGACTTCATATTTGATTCTATACGAAGTAAAACAATTTTTTACATTAATTATATTCACAATTTAATGTATAAACTTTGTTTGTACTACATTTTTAATAAATAAATATTACTACAGTATATTTAAAAAATTTTAAAAAGTTTTAAAATTCATTTAAAAGTTTTTTTCAAGTGCTAAAAATAAATCAGTGTGTTTGGAATTTCCTATTAAAACAAATGTAGATATCTATCTAAATGCTGCCATCTTCTGACCATTTAAATTATAACAGGAAATTCATATCTCTGCAGCTCTCAGTTTTAATACTGGGGTTAAGGAGGTATGATCATTTAATCCTGGTACCCTTGTGGCATCTAATTTGATTTGCCACCATAACTCCTTATAACCCAACCATTCTTCCCATAAACCACCTCTTACTTCTTTTTTGACCTGTTCAACTACAAAAAATTTGAATCTTCCCCCTTCACATTCTTTAGTATGTTTATATAATGCGTTAGTTTCTTTAGCTTTCAAAATATCATAAGTGTGTTCATAAATTCTTTTCCTCAGGACTCGTTCCGTTTTTCCTATGTAAAATGAACTACATTTTCTACACACAGCTAGATATACCACCCCCTTTGTCTCACAATTATGATAGCCACTACTCCTAATGATTTTACCCCTACTAGGAATGTTAACTTCATTGATGTTCATCATATATTCACATTGGTTGCATCGACCGCATTTATAACTTCCTTTCCTTTAGTCTAAAAGTGCTAAACCTAGCCCAATTCAATAAAGGATACACTAATGACCTTAGAGGCCATTTTATCAATACTGTCTTACTTAGAATTATTTGGCTGTTTTCTATCAGGTAATAAACAAATATGTCCCATAACTCTGGAAATTGTTTTTTCCTAAGTAGTTCATTAGTAATGGTACCATTGGTATACTATGGTGGTTTTTTAAAAGACTTATATTGATTATTGATTATGATAAGTCAAATGGATATAGGAGCTGCTGGGTCAGCCAACTGCCTTCCCTCCCATTTGTAATCAGACTGTTTTTTGTAAATTGTCAATACTAACACAAGACAGTAAGCATGGCACATTCTCCTGCATCATATTCAGTACTTTTTTTCATGCTGTTATAGTTCCTAATGGATACACGTTTACATTATGACTTAAATTCAAGTTTGCACTTGTTTACTAAATTTGTTCACAAAAGGACCTTTATTCTACTGATCTACATCATTTGCCTTTCATGCAGACCATTCGGTTCTCTTACTTTGCTTATTCTTCCTCTCTCTGTCTTTCTCTGTATACAAAAATCACACCCACACACCCACACACACACACACACACATATATATATATAGAATTATATATACATGTATTTATACAAGGCATTAGCTCTGATACAGGTATTTGCTGCCAACCTTTTCTCTTTCCTCATATTGTTTTAACCTCTTTGGAGAGAATTGCAAAATTTATTTTACCCTTACTTATGTTTTATTTTCTTACATAATTTCTTCTTCACATTATTTAATTATTTAAACAAAGACATTATTTTCTTCCCATAAACCTTTCTATTCAGACAAATGATCATTAGGAAAAGATACGGATAGTCATTCGTAAATCAATAAGGTTTGTTTTGAGGAACAGCTAAAATTCAGAAACTGTTTCTCAATAAACTCCAATTTCAAATTCTGTTCACCTAATTAGAACCTCAAACCACTAGGTACCATCTTTATCTAGTTAGTTCAAGCTCATGCTGAGGTCTGAATACTTAATCATAAGCATGTTACCACAGCCATAACATGCTACAGTCTATCGCAATGACTGAAAATATTAGTAAGTTATACAGATAAAGAGAAGTATTCTTAGATGCAGACAACTGGATGAGGAAAGGCTATAATGCATATTAAACTGAGAAAAATACTCAGAAAGTATCAAACCTCTTTTTCTGTATAACGGGCTCTAAGCAAGGGAACAACCCAAGTTTAATTTCTACAGTTTAGTGATCCAATAGATACCAGTCACTCTGCAATTAAATTCATACTAACATCTATTCAAGTTGTTCAAGTACATCTTGACAAGTCTTGGCAGACAAAGACCAACAACATTGCCATTGTAGAAAGTATTACAGACATCAGTTATCAATTATTAGTCCATAATAGGAAAATATATGTTCCCACTCTGAAACATATGTGTTTTACCTGTGCAGCATGACTCCAGTTTAACTGTAGCACAGCTGAGAAATTCACAGTCTTCTAATTTCTTTTATTTACTGCACAGTGAAAGCACAAGCAAAGAATATACAACCCCGACTCAGGAATGCAGTGTTACGTCCACCAGCCCACTGTTAGGTAACGCAGCTTGAACAAAACAGCTCAGTCACTCACAGCTTTCCCTATTTTGAATGAAAATTTGCATGTATTATATAAGGTGTTCTGTATTTTGCGATCCATATAGCTTACATTCCCTTCAAGCTCTATCTCAGAGCAGCATATTTGATGTGACTGTGCTGATTAACCACCCCTTCGATATGACTCTTTCTGAAAAGAATAGCATTGTCCAGGATAGACATAACTGTGCTATTAAAGCAGTCAGCCTCCGCAAAAAGTGTTACTGTCTAAAGAATGGAGTACCAGTCAGCTTCAAACAGGATCATGATAAGGATGGATTACCATACACCTTTAGAGAGGAATATGATAAGGATGGATTACCAGTCAGCTTCAAGCAGGATCATGATAAGGATGGAATACCAGTCAGCTTCAGACTGACATAAGGTGGAGTACCAGTCACCTTTAGAGAGTAATATGATAAGGATGGATTACCAGTCAGCTTCAAGCAGGATCATGATAAGGATGGACTACCATACACCTTTAGAGAGGAATATGATAAGGATGGATTACCAGTCAGCTTCAAGCAGGATCATGATAAGGATGGAGAACCAGTCAGCTTCAGACTGACATGATAAGGCTGGAGTATCAGTCACCTTTAGAGAGGAATATGATAAAGATGGATTACCAGTCAGATTCAAGTGGGATCATGATAAGGATGGAGAACCAGTCAGCTTCAGACTAGAACGTGATAAGGATGGAGAACCAGTCAGCTTCAGACTAGAACGTGATAAGGATGGAGAACCAGTCAGCTTCAGACTAGAACGTGATAAGGATGGAGTACCAGTCAGCTTCAGACAGGAACGTAATAAGGATGTCTTGTACATTATGGGGAGGGGGGGCAGAACTTGGTGGATGACTGAGGGGCTTTGCCCTGAAGGAGTTCATCCAAATGGCACAGGCTGATGAGTGTTTCTTTCACTAACTGACATAGTACATTGTCACTTGACATAAAGTGGGTGACTACAGATCATCCATTCAATTAACATACTGCTGAGGGGATGTAGGCTAATTTTTGCTGGGAAGGATAGGAGCTGGAAGGATTATTCACAGTAAGAACTCCAGTATTGCAGTTTTAAACTTACCTGTGATTGTATTAAAGTTGTTTCAGAAGGAGTAGTCTGTCCATCTCATCTCAGAGTGGGTAATAGAAGATCAGAGGCAGAATATATAATAGAAATAAATACCCTACAGTGATCTTCTTACCTCCATTAAGTCAAAGAGTCCAAGTTTTCCTGCCTTCAGACTGAGGCAATGAGCTAAGGAACTTGACAGTCACAGAATGCTTGTTGTAACTAAGAACAACCTCATATTTTCTTAGACCTATTTGACCCATAAGCTCCATAGCCATATATGCTGTAGGCATTCTTCTTTAATTTAAGGCTTAAAGCAGGTTTTGGATGCAGCAAATACGGCTTCTTAATTTAGTGAGGTCCATGATCTTTCCTGTTTTTGTTCATTCTGAAAACTGACCTGCATGAATTTTACATCTGTCCTCTTAGTCCAGGCAGGATATGTATGGTGGAGAGAAGACTACAGGAATAATTAGGTGTCTTGAGTATAACATTTGTTTGAACTGACAATGTCTATTATTATCATAGACTATATGAAGGGATTACCACCACAAACATTTAAGATAACAAGTCATGATTTCTTTAAACCTACCCCAATACTTTGAGGAAAGCTTGAATAGTAAATGAGGAACTTACAGGGCCATCATGAGAAGTAATAATACATGTTCCATGGGTAGCAGAGAATGAACTAGTGATCAGTACATATATAGACATGCCCTGCCTGCAAGTTATAATGGAGAGCTTTGTACACAGAGTAGATTAGTTTTGATTTTGAGGTGAATGTCAGTTGTACATTAACTGGACAAGGTTGCCAGCAAAGGGCTCCTTATCAGGCTGTGAACTTTTTAATGATCAACGTGCAGAAAGATCAAGTGTAAAGGCATCTGAATACTTTTTCAAATGAAGAATCACAAAAAAATGTGTTTCTAATGGAAAGGGTAAGCCCTCTTACACCCCACCCCCCACACCTGCACTACTTATATCAACCCCAACGTCATTCCATCTTGGGAAAAGGAAAATGCCGAGTACACACCACAAAATTGTTCTTCCTGGTCAACAAGCAGCAGTGACAAACCAGTAATCACAAATAAGACTATAGATCAGTATTGTTCTGTGCACAAGCCCAGCTGCCTTGCAAATCAAACATATACGGTATATAAATAGACGAAATGGTAAACCTGTCCATCCAGATTTCTACACTGAGTAAGATCACTTAATGTCACTGGCTTATACAAGTGCCTAGATTGTGCTCTATTCGCACTTATGCAGACAGAAGATTGCATTGAAAAGAAGGGGAGAGTTACACAAAAGAGTGAAACCTGTACTAAAATATAATAAATAGCCTCTGTATGAATCCTTTTATATGATTACATATCAGGGATTGCTAATCAAAGTAACAACACAATTGGTATTCATTAAAAGCAAAAGTATATAGGTAAATGCAAGACACACTAAATGCAAGAGATGTTTAATGTTTATATCAAGATAAATTTAGTGATACAACACTGAGTGAATAACATGAAGGAATTAGAAGATTACAGCAGTGGCATTTTGTTTTCATCACTCTCAGATGTCTGCCTAGTGAATAACAAAGCAATATTATGTTGAGGAAATACCTTTTTATTTTTAGAAAATACCTTTAAACACAGAAAAATAAAGTAAAGTTTGGAATGAGGAGGTAATGCTTTGCAAATGCGGCGTTTCAACTACAGAGGATTGTAGAACACATTTGTAAGTATAACGTACTTAAGATTGTGAGGGCTTAAGCAGAGGAGCAGGGAAAAAGGCACTGGCTATTTGGTATTCATGCGTCCATGTTACCTAGAAGGCTGGGGCAGCTGTTTGGTCAACAGAAGTGATTAACGCCACCTTATATTTTCCGTGGCCTGTCACCAGTGAACTTCTATGTCTAAGGTGGCTAATGGGATATTAGTCAGACCTGTGCTGTCACCTCTAACACAGAGACTAAGAATTTTCAAAAGGAGCTGCATTCTCCCATGCTGAGAAATCTCTCATGATTCCATTACTATGATAAACTCCACATAAGTGAGTGGTCTGCATGTGTGCATGCACTCCTAACAAGGCACATGCTTGTACATCTGCCTTATATCCCATGGATGAAGTCATTTGGTTCTAGAGAAGTAACTTCATAATGGAATACGGCTACATTCTTTCAGTTAACCTATGCTAAGTACAAAAACAGGTACAAACAAATAAAACAAATGTCAGAGGAAATAAAGAGAACAACTATTAATCATCAGAAACTACAAACTGTGACTGTTCCTGCGCTAACTACAAAAAAGTTGCCACATCATGTGTGCTAACTTCATCAGGTACATGTCTATCTTAACTTCAATCTAAAGATAAATTACAATGCCGTATAGGACTTTGTTGGCCTAAGTATATAGCAAGATAAACAGAGAAAGTAAACATCAATTATTAAAGTGCTTAAGATAATTTAGTGTACTATTCCTTTTATTATATTGCAAATATAATTTATTGTACATTGGTAATGGTTAAATGATGAAACAACAAACATTATTTATTATGGAGGTATATATAGTGTATTGTAACCTTCCCTAGATTGCTACAGACATGATAGTTTCAAGAACTCTATGACTAGGGAAATCCTATGTGTAGAAAAAAATGCACAAACTGGGTGACAATATTTAATTATGAGGAGTGGTCACCTAATCAATAACTTCTGAAGAAATGGTGGGGCACAATACCTGCCTCGGCATCTGTGCAGGTAAAGTTTTCTCCAGTATCGAACTCATATTTTCTGAAACAGAACTAAGTATATCTAAAAAGTCTCATGTGGTCCATTGAATGGCTGTGTTGCTTAAATCCAGACAATGAGAAAAGCTAATAAATGCTAGCCATGTGTCCTGCATGGAGGGAAATAATAGCAAAGTATATAGGCAGACTGCACTGTGGAAGCCATAAGTAACCTGACTATCTTGGTAATTATGAAAATGATCTGATTTCTCCAGTTAATAGGCTAGGTGTAGACCAAGTAATCTGATTCCCAGTTGGATAAACTTGCTGTCCAAATACCCATGGTGAAAGTAATTCTAAAGAGAAAGAGCCTTGTCTGGCATGAATGTATTGCTGATTATCTTACTAAGGCAGATGTAGATTGTCACTTGTAAACATTTTACTATATCTTCCAAATAAAACAGTTCACAAGAAAAGGTAAGCATACCTCCCAACCTCTTAATGCAAGAATTCTGGACAACACCAAAAACATTAAGTGGACAGATTTTAAATACTGTTCTTACAAACTTAGATAAATTGATAGAATAGCATTTTTTGCAATAGCATGCATTTTGAAGTCTGAAGCTCAAACGCCTCCCATTATGTAGTGATTGCAATCCTCAGTGATTTGCAAGAAAACCATGAATTTTATGCAAAACAGATTAAAATCATGAGACAAAAATCTGGGCATTCTGCAAAATTATGGACAGTTTAGAGCCATGAGGGCAAGACAGTTTGGCTGAGTGGCCCTACTATTTGTAGGACTTCAGACTCTCTCTGTGCTTTGTGCTCTTTTGTAACTGAGGTTCTACTCCTGGAACTGCCAGATCATGACTGCACTGCACTGTATCTGCAACACCTTTCATAAATGGTAGTTAACAGAGGGGCAACTCGCATGACAGGTTCCCTGTAGTCAAGCTAAGGACAGTGGCAGAGGTGGTCTCTCACTAGAACTGCAATATCTGGAATTACTTTAGGTGTGTGTGTGTGTGTGTGTGTGTGTGTGTGTGTGTGTGTGTGTGTGTGTGTGTGTGTGTGTGTGTGTGATCACTGATCCATGTGGGCCTATGGACCATTTTCAAACTCAGCCTAGGAATACTAACTGGTTAACTGACTTGTTCAAAGTGAAGAGAAAGAAGATGGAGACTAAGGACATCCAGCACCGTACTACAGGTTGACTCATTAACAGTTCAGAACCTTACTTCTGAGCAGTAACTGCAAAACCAAATTCTTTGCAATGATTGCCAGATCAGACTGGCTCTGAATAAATAAATTCAAATAATTATCCCTCAACAATGAGCTAGGCAGGGTTTGTATGACAAATTTCTATAAACCTAATTCATAACTCATCATGCATAGTCTGTGTTGTAAAGTTTCTGCAAAATTTCAGTTGGCTATAGTGCATTTATATGAAGAAGCGGTCAGCTGTTTCTCATATCAAAAGCTTTCTTTTATCTTTTAGACTTAACTTGCATTGTGTTATAATTCTATTTGAAACTCCTTTACTTTTGTATTGCTGTTGCTGAAGATAAGCAATGTTTGCAGTCTCACACTTACTTATTCCAAAAAATTTCACTAACGAAACAATGGGTGTATCACTTATTAAATATATTCTTCTACTTTAATTGTTTATATACACACACACACACACACACACACACACACACACACACACACATACACACATATATATATATATATATATATATATATATATATATATATATATATATATGAAATATGTTATTTATGGTGATAAATATTTTAAAAGTGTGCCTAACAACATGCAAAACTTAAAAGTCGGAAGGAAGGACTCCACTCTGTTTTACTTGAAAATGTCTTTAAATTTTGTACAACAATACTGATATTAATTGTATATACAACACAGAATCTAAGAGGTTAAGTCACCCACTGCCAAGTCATTGCCTATCACTCATGAGTAAGAACAGCAGTATCATACATTTTAAATGAGAAGTTATGAATCATACTCCCTTACCTCTCTGCATTGTAGCACACTTGGAGACAGGAAGAGAAGCTACAGATGGTGACTTTGGCCCCCAACCAGCAGTGGGTTATTAATCTCTAAACATTACTTAAAAGGAGTTTAATTGTAAGGCCTAATCATTTTTATTATTAAAATGAACACTGTCTTTTAAAAAGTGCCAAGAACAAACTGAAAAGGATTGTAAGTAGTAAATAAAGTGTGTACCTAAATATTTTTCACAACAGGCTGTACATTTTTATAGGTATTTTACTTGTCCTTCAGACATTTCACCCAAAACTCTTTATTCTGGGTGTTGAGTGCTTACCACACTTTAAATAAATGTTGGATACCTAACGGGAAAGGATAGCTATGACCCCTCTGCAAATTTTGATAGATAAAATACCCTACATAAATAATACAACAGACACCAGAAAATGAATGACTTTAGTTATGTTAAAGTGTGCTACTCCGAAAGGTATGAATAACATTTTATTCCCTTGACATGTGGTTCCTTAGACTAGCCCATCAGACAATGAATGATTCAAAATCTATAGGTAAGAGCAGGACTTCTGAAAAACTGAGACAACTCCTGCTGAAGTAAAAGTTATATATATGAATACTATGGGCATTTAACCATTCGTTCCAGCTCTGTTCTGGAGCCTTACCTGCAGACTTCCTCATTACAGTATACAACCTCAACCAAATAAAGAGAGACTATTCTTTATGTTCCTCAACACCATTTAGTTTGTCACAATTCAAGAGCTTTACACTTGCATATTTCAGTGCACAGTTGTTCATCTTTCACATCTTTTGCAATTGTAGGCATAAAATTGAGTATAAAGATAATATTAGATCATTTTAGATAGGTTTCAAAAACTGTTTACATTCAAATCCATAAACAAAAACTGAATTCTGTGAATTGTTCACATTATTTTCAACAAATTGTATATTATCAAAACATTCAAGGTTATAAATGAAGAAACATCCATGGGTGGGTTTCATGAACAAGTTACATAAACATGAGACAGGTAGTATGGCATTCATAACCAGAGACAAAAGGCAGCAGAGGTCAGCTCCTCTTAACTTATATATTTTTATTTATTCATTTTTCACTTAATGACTAGGAATACTCAGTTGTACAATAGCCATCTTCAGTCCCTGGGAGAAAAGCTCTAGGAGCAATTGTTAAGCATACTTAAATATAATATACATCGAGTGGTTAATATAGAATGAAAAAAATATAAGAAGAATATAAAATAAGAATCAGAATCAGAAAGATTAAGTACAGAGAGCAAGAGTCAACTCAGACTGCAGCTCTGATGAGACAGCTAGAGAAATACAATAAGCAGAGTGAATGTGCATAGTCTGCACTAGAAAGCGGGAGTAACAATCTAAACATTTGTGTTCCACAAAATTAGTAAATAACATGTATAAACATCATAACAGGAGTGAGTTTAAAATCTCTCATTAAAAGGTGCATTTGCAAGCTGACAGCTTTCATGTAATTCCATAATGACATGTCCATTTAGTAGACAGGCATTTTTTCAATTAGTTTTTCAATGTATATTGGAATACATTTACCACAGTACTAACAGAAGTCTATATCAGAGCTTATTAATTTGACCAAAAACATAAATGACAACTCTAGTTTTGGATTTCAGAATGGATATCAGAAGTACATGAGATGACTAAGGTCACAGTTTGCTTTGTGTCGTTCTAAGATTTCAGCAGTTGAATGACATTTGTGATAACGACCTAGTTTAATTACAAATTTTAGTTGAATAAGGTATAGGTGTGCATTGAGTTGAAACTGTTACTAATTATGAAGAGATGAACAGTGTGTCTTCAGCATAATGACTTTCTGCAAATCTAACAGTCCTGTTAGAAGCTTGATATAATTTCCAAGAAAGGAGAGGTTGTACCGTACGTTAGAAATTAGATGTAAAATACAATAAAGGGATGGAAGGGAATACAGTGTTGTAGTACAAGGCAAAGTGCTAGGGGGTGCAAAGGCCTTAATCCCATAAAAATGTCCATGCTTCTGATCTGTCTGAGTTAGTACAGTAATGTATGCCTATCAAACTGGAGACAGTTATCAATGGCCGGTCTCAGTATTCTGGAGGACAGTCATGGAATGATTAAAATAATACAGGAATTTTGTTGGCTGTTGGTGAAGCACCCACCAAGAGGAGAAAACGCTGAGAGAAGAAAGGAGCCACGTTTGAGACTTTAAGTATTTTTCCTCTGTTTATTTGCTAAGTTTTTCTGCATAGCCGCCTATTTTGAGCATTTTCTGGCTTGTTAAATTTGATTTCTGCATTAGTAACTGTATTTAGAGCACAACCTAGAGCTGTTTACTGAATTTCCTGTTTGCACTTATTTTTAAAATCGTTTTTTTCTCAAAACTTGCATTTTATCTGTCTTTGGTCTAGCACTCTTGTGTGGGGTCATTTACTGCACTGTTATAACTTGTTGATACTTGTTAACCTCTGCTATCTCTGAAAAAACAAAAACAAAAAAATCTTGCTTTTTTCCCACTTTTCTGAGAATTAGAAAAGTTCAGTTACAGGCTTGCTGTTCTTGAACTGTTTGTAAGTTTCTGTGAGGCCATTTTTGCTTGGGCTAAAGGAAAGTCTCTCTGTTGATCAGTGGCAGTGAAAAACATTGAGCAGCCTGCCTGCCCCTGTGGGAGTGGTTACTGACTTGAAACTGTAGTTTTATTGGCCATTCTGGGTCAATTCCAAAACTCCTTCATCTTCCTCTCTTAAAACCTGGTTGCCTCGTGGTTTTGGTGTCTTTTCAGGCTTGTTGGCTGTTGGTGAAGCACCCACCAAGAGGAGAAAACGCTGAGAGAAGAAAGGAGCCACTTTTGAGACTTTAAGTATTTTTCCTCTGTTTATTTGCTAAGTTTTTCTGCATAGCCGCCTATTTTGAGCATTTTATGGCTTGTTAAATTTGATTTCTGCATTAGTAACTGTATTTAGAGCACAACCTAGAGCTGTTTACTGAATTTCCTGTTTGCACTTATTTTTAAAATCGTTTTTTTCTCAAAACTTGCATTTTATCTGTCTTTGGCCTAGCACTCTTGTGTGGGGTCATTTACTGCACTGTTATAACTTGTTGATACTTGTTAACCTCTGCTATCTCTGAAAAACAAAACAAAAAAAATCTTGCTTTTTCCCACTTTTCTGAGATTTAAAAATTTCAGTTACAGGCTTGCTGTTCTTGAACTGTTTGTAAGTTTCTGTGAGGCCATTTTTTGCTTGGGCTAAAATAAAGTCTCTCTGTTGATCAGTGGCAGTGAAAAACATTGAGCAGCCTGCCTGCCCCTGTGGGAGTGGTTACTGACTTGAAACTGTAGTTTTATTGGCCATTCTGGGTCAATTCCAAAACTCCTTCATCTTCCTCTCTTAAAACCTGGTTGCCTCGTGGTTTTGGCATCTTTTCAGGCTTGTTGGCTGTTGGTGAAGCACCCACCAAGAGGAGAAAATGCTGAGAGAAGAAAGGAGCCACTTTTGAGACTTTAAGTATTTTTCCTCTGTTTATTTGCTACGTTTTTCTGCATAGCCGCCTATTTTGAGCATTTTCTGGCTTGTTAAATTTGATTTCTGCATTAGTAACTGTATTTAGAGCACAACCTAGAGATGTTTACTGAATTTCCTGTTTGCACTTATTTTTAAAATCGTTTTTCTCAAAACTTGCATTTTATCTGTCTTTGGCCTAGCACTCTTGTGTGGGGTCATTTACTGCACTGTTATAACTTGTTGATACTTGTTAACCTCTGCTATCTCTGAAAAAGCAAAAAAAATCTTGCTTTTTCCCACTTTTCTGAGATTTAAAAAAGTTCAGTTACAGGCTTGCTGTTCTTGAACTGTTTGTAAGTTTCTGTGAGGCCATTTTTTGCTTGGGCTAAAGGAAAGTCTCTCTGTTGATCAGTGGCAGTGAAAACATTGAGCAGCCTGCCTGCCCCTGTGGGAGTGGTTACTGACTTGAAACTGTAGTTTTATTGGCCATTCTGGGTCAATTCCAAAACTCCTTCATCTTCCTCTCTTAAAACCTGGTTGCCTCATGGTTTTGGCATCTTTTCAGGCTTGTTGGCTGTTGGTGAAGCACCCACCAAGAGGAGAAAATGCTGAGAGAAGAAAGGAGCCACTTTTGAGACTTTAAGTATTTTTCCTCTGTTTATTTGCTAAGTTTTTCTGCATAGCCGCCTATTTTGAGCATTTTCTGGCTTGTTAAATTTGATTTCTGCATTAGTAACTGTATTTAGAGCACAACCTAGAGCTGTTTACTGAATTTCCTGTTTGCACTTATTTTTAAAATCGTTTTTTCTCAAAACTTGCATTTTATCTGTCTTTGGCCTAGCACTCTTGTGTGGGGTCATTTACTGCACTGTTATAACTTGTTGATACTTGTTAACCTCTGCTATCTCTGAAAAAAAAACAAAAAAAATCTTGCTTTTTTTCCCACTTTTCTGAGATTTAAAAAAGTTCAGTTACAGGCTTGCTGTTCTTGAACTGTTTGTAAGTTTCTGTGAGGCCATTTTTGCTTGGGCTAAAGGAAAGTCTCTCTGTTGATCAGTGGCAGTGAAAAACATTGAGCAGCCTGCCTGCCCCTGTGGGAGTGGTTACTGACTTGAAACTGTAGTTTTATTGGCCATTCTGGGTCAATTCCAAAACTCCTTCATCTTCCTCTCTTAAAACCTGGTTGCCTCATGGTTTTGGCATCTTTTCAGGCTTGTTGGCTGTTGGTGAAGCACCCACCAAGAGGAGAAAACGCTGAGAGAAGAAAGGAGCCACTTTTGAGACTTTAAGTATTTTTCCTCTGTTTATTTGCTAAGTTTTTCTGCATAGCCGCCTATTTTGAGCATTTTCTGGCTTGTTAAATTTGATTTCTGCATTAGTAACTGTATTTAGAGCACAACCTAGAGCTGTTTACTGAATTTCATGTTTGCACTTATTTTTAAAATCATTTTTTTCTCAAAACTTGCATTTTATCTGTCTTTGGCCTAGCACTCTTGTGTGGGGTCATTTACTGCACTGTTATAACTTGTTGATACTTGTTAACCTCTGCTATCTCTGAAAAAAAAAAACAAAAAAAATCTTGCTTTTTTCCCCACTTTTCTGAGATTTAAAAAAGTTCAGTTACAGGCTTGCTGTTCTTGAACTGTTTGTAAGTTTCTGTGAGGCCATTTTTTGCTTGGGCTAAAGGAAAGTCTCTCTGTTGATCAGTGGCAGTGAAAACATTGAGCAGCCTGCCTGCCCCTGTGGGAGTGGTTACTGACTTGAAACTGTAGTTTTATTGGCCATTCTGGGTCAATTCCAAAACTCCTTCATCTTCCTCTCTTAAAACCTGGTTGCCTCATGGTTTTGGCATCTTTTCAGGCTTGTTGGCTGTTGGTGAAGCACCCACCAAGAGGAGAAAATGCTGAGAGAAGAAAGGAGCCACTTTTGAGACTTTAAGTATTTTTCCTCTGTTTATTTGCTAAGTTTTTCTGCATAGCCGCCTATTTTGAGCATTTTCTGGCTTGTTAAATTTGATTTCTGCATTAGTAACTGTATTTAGAGCACAACCTAGAGCTGTTTACTGAATTTCCTGTTTGCACTTATTTTTAAAATCGTTTTTCTCAAAACTTGCATTTTATCTGTCTTTGGCCTAGCACTCTTGTGTGGGGTCATTTACTGCACTGTTATAACTTGTTGATACTTGTTAACCTCTGCTATCTCTGAAAAACAAAAACAAAAAAATCTTGCTTTTTCCCACTTTTCTGAGATTTAAAAAAGTTCAGTTACAGGCTTGCTGTTCTTGAACTGTTTGTAAGTTTCTGTGAGGCCATTTTTGCTTGGGCTAAAGGAAAGTCTCTCTGTTGATCAGTGGCAGTGGAAACATTGAGCAGCCTGCCTGCCCCTGTGGGAGTGGTTACTGACTTGAAACTGTAGTTTTATTGGCCATTCTGGGTCAATTCCAAAACTCCTTCATCTTCCTCTCTTAAAACCTGGTTGCCTCATGGTTTTGGTGTCTTTTCAGGCTTGTTGGCTGTTGGTGAAGCACCCACCAAGAGGAGAAAACGCTGAGAGAAGAAATGAGCCACTTTTGAGACTTTAAGTATTTTTCCTCTGTTTATTTGCTAAGTTTTTCTGCATAGCTGCCTATTTTGAGCATTTTCTGGCTTGTTAAATTTGATTTCTGCATTAGTAACTGTATTTAGAGCACAACCTAGAGCTGTTTACTGAATTTCCTGTTTGCACTTATTTTTAAAATCGTTTTTTTCTCAAAACTTGCATTTTATCTGTCTTTGGCCTTGCACTCTTGTGTGGGGTCATTTACTGCACTGTTATAACTTGTTGATACTTGTTAACCTCTGCTATCTCTGAAAAAACAAAAACAAAAAAAAATCTTGCTTTTTTCCCACTTTTCTGAGAAAAGGAATCCCATTCGGCTTTCCTGAAAACATTGGAGAACATGAAGATCTCTCCGAACACCATTATATTGGGCGACTTCAACTACCCAAACATTGACTGGACGCACTACTCAAGTCCCAGCACCTTAGCCCAAAGATTCCTGAAAATTATAAACTCAAATGCTATGGAACAACTAGTCACCACTCCCACATTAGGGGACAACATACTAGACCTGATCATTACCAACATGGGGACTCTATGCTCCACACCAGAAGTATATCCCTCATTGGTAAGATCAGACCATAAATTAATTTCACTGGATGTCCACATCCCGACCCCACCCCCAGCCCAGAAAACCACAGTGAAAAACTTCTCAAAAGCGAACTTCTCACTTCTCAAAACTGAAGTGGAATCCTTCAAGGCCCCAGGGCCAGTGGAAACTACAGCCCAAACTGCAGAATCCTATATAAATGCATTCTACGGACATCTCCAGGAATGCATGGATCATGCTATCCAAAACAAAACCAAGACCCAATCATCCAAAGGCAGGCGTCCAGTCTGGTGGACCCCTGCCATAAATAAACTGTACAACAGAAGGAGGAAGCTACTACATGATAGAGAAAAATCCCTAATAGGGAAGGCATCTCTGATCAGTACTAGCAAAAAATTACGATCCCTCATAAAATCCTCCAAGTTCAGCTTCGAGAGAAAAATTGCACAGGACACCAAAGACAATCATAAGGCTTTTTTCAGTTATGTTAGAAACCTGGGATGCAACTCCCAGACTGTTCTGAGTTGATTCTAAACAACAAAAAATACACTGAACCCACTGAACCCACAGACATCGCCAATATCCTGGCAGACAGGTTCAGTGCAAACTTCTCCACACCCCCCCCCAAAAGAGCAAGTATCTATCCCGGCAGAGGGCTGCCTCCCAAACATCTCAGATGCTCAGGTGAAGGCTGCCCTCTCCAAAGCAAAAAACACTGCTTCCATGGGACCAGATGGTGTCCCAGGTTGCATCCTACATGAACTACAAGAGGAACTAATCCCTCAAATAAAACAGCTATACAATCTCAGCCTCACTACAGGATATGTGCCCACAGAATGGCGTACAGCAACAGTGGTCCCACTCCACAAAGGTGGAGCCTCTACAGACCCTGGAAACTATCGCCCCATAAGCCTGACTAGCTTAGTCTGCAAGGCTATGGAGAGGATCATCATGGAGCTCATAAACAAAGACAATGGGGACCTACAGACACTAGATCCTACCCAGTTCGGCTTTGTCAAGGGCAGATCCTGCCTTTTGAACCTGGTTGACTTCTTTGAAACAGTCACCAAAGCCATAGATGAAGGGAAGGTAGTCCACACAGCCTATCTGGACCTTGCAAAGGCATTTGACACAATACCCCACTCGGGCATCATAGATAAGCTATCCAGCTTAAATATAAACCCCTATGTCACAAGATGGGTCGCAAACTGGCTCAAAGACAGAACCCACAGAGTGAGAGTTGCTGGAGCCATGTCAGACTCGAAACCGGTCACAAGTGGCATCCCACAGGGTTCTGTCCTGGGACCACTCTTGTTCGGTATATACTTTTCCGAGGTACAGGCAAACGTGGGAGGACTATGGCTCACCAAGTTCGCAGATGACTGCAAACTGGGCGCCATAATCAACTCTCCAGCTGACACAAAAATCCTTCAAAAAGGTCTCACAGAGACAGATAACTGGTGCCAGTGCCATGGTTTAAAGCTAAATGCCAAAAATTGTATAGTCATACCCTTTGGCAAAAACAATGTGCCCACAAATTACCACATAGGTGGAAACCCATAAAGTACAGAGAAAGTTATTAGGGACCTGGGGACCCAAGTTGATAGCAATCTCTCCTTTTAAAACCACATTGCTAAAGTGGTTAGAAAGACCTTCTACATAGCCCACCTCATCACGAAGGGTTTCACATCTAGATCAAGAGAGGTAATCATGCCCCTTTATTCATCCCTCATCAGGCCCATCATAGAATACAATGCCCCTTTTGGGATGTACCTTACCCGACACCTGCAGCAATTAGAAAGACCCCAAAAGTATCTCACCAAGAGGATCAAGGGTCTCAAACAGATGCCAAACTCCAGCTCTACTCAGTTGCATACCGCCTACTTCGAGGCGATTTATGCCTGACATACAAAGCTATGTCAAATCCAGAATTAATGGACATGCTCCACTTCAGTAAATCTAAATCCCTTGGAGCCACACGCTCGAGGGACTTGAACCTCAGCACAGAAATAAATAGAACTTGCTGGAGGGACAGGTTCATAACCCAGAGGCTCCCTTCACTCTGGAATAGAATTCCAGTTCATGTGAGGCAGAGCACCTCACTGAATCTCTTCAAGAAGAATCTCGATAAGTGGATGGGGGATCGTAGGTTTGTCCCAGGGATTACTCCTGTGTCACTATTAGACAGAGGCACAGTAAACTATACCTTAAAAATGGCACAGTATACTCAAATCAAGGGGTGGCGTAAGCCATACAGAATCGGGCTAGGCTTATAATTGCCCCAGGGCAGATAGCCTAGTATGAACCTATGAACCTATGAACCTATGTCTTTTATGCTTTGGAGACAGGAGAACCACTAGTCTCATTTTTATAATCATTGCAGGTAAAAAACATGGTTTTATTTTTTTGTGTTTTTGTGTATTTCAAAAGAAATTAACTAGAGTGTATGGAGCTGATTATGCTCTGTGATTCAGAGTTGATGACAGGTTCAGTATCACTTTGGAGGAGGATGGTAAAATCATCACATATTAAACTAATTTGGTACTAACATAGAGTGAAAAGAAAAGAGCCATTCACTGAGGTCTGTGAAACAGCAAGTGTTAGTGATAGAGGTGGATAGAGATTACATTATCCCATCTCACAAAATGCAACCTACTTTCAAGGCAACTAGTTTGCCATTTACAATCAGTGAAGGAAAGTATATATGAGAATAGAACTTCCAGAATGTAGTGATGGCTGACTGTATCAAATGCATTACAGAGGTCTGAGAGCAGTGCTATGACAACCTTGCTACAGTTCAAATGGACGCATACGTACTCAGTGGCATCATGCTAAGTTGGGTTTGTGCCATGAACATGTTTATGGTCATACTGCATGCTAGATATAAGATTATTATTAATAAAGTGATGTAGAAACTGAGAATATATGCTTTTCTTTAGAATTCTTCAGAGGGGGACAGAATAACAACAGGTATACCCATTGCGAGCAGTTGTAGTATTGTTAGAAAAATGTGTATTTGACTATATGAGAAATGCTAGTTTAAAAGCAAAGTAGTATATAATGCATTTTATTCTATTAATCATATAGTAGAGAGGATTAATTCATGTTTAAATGTAAAGTAGTTTTGAAACTGCAGTGTGGCTTGAAGCAAAGCTGACCTTCGACCCTGGCAGATGCTAGCTTAGCAAGTTTTAATGTTTATGCTTTTCACAAGTGATTATCTGCTGGGTCAGGAAATTAAATGTGTGAAATAATGAAATCTTCTGCTCTTTCCTGCTGGGATGATTTGGCCTTGTATATGTATTACTGAGATAGCACGCAGCTGTGTGAGAAAGTGTAACAGAGAACAAAGATGTGTATTAAAAGACTGAATCTGCTATTGTATTCGAACTGATATGAAACCTTGAAGAAGTAACTTTACAGAGAGATATTATGTCTGACCAGGTGGATAGCAAGGCCGTATTGTAACCAGAGGAAAACTTTTTTAAAATATACAGCATCAGCAGATTTAATGAATAGAGGACTGTAAGCTAAAGTGATGTAGATGCCCTGTGACATACCACGTCAGTAAGGTGGCCACAGCTTGAATGTTAAACCTATATAAAATTGTGTGCTTCCTGTTTCATGTCAGACAAAATTCTGTACTTGTACGTTTTTTGCCTCCTGGTGTACACTAGTAAACTTTTGAATCTGAACCTCCTGTGTATTGAATTCTTGATTTTATTTAACAGTTTGGTCCTTCGAGCCGGATATTCCCTCGGACAGCTGCAGATCAGAGTCTACCGGTGGTCGAATACTGCGCAGGAGAAGTTACCGAAACGGTTCTTCTTGGGTGAAAAGACCTTTGACTGAATTGTCGTTTAAAGAGGCTGGCCACTTTCTGATCTGTGGCCGAAGAGCGGATATTGGACAGTTCAATACCGGAGGCTCAGGTAGGAAGAATTTACCTTTTTTTCTGTTTTAGGTCAGGGACTAGGTTACAGTATATTATTGTCAAGATTTGTTTTGCAGATCAGGGACAAAAGGAAGTACTGTATATTTGGTCATAGATCAGGGTAACAGAATAAGGTAGGCAGTTATTCTAGATAAACTGTGAACAGGAACTGAGAGTTTGATATCACGTGATAAAAAAGGGTTATGTAACATTTTCTTTGCCATGGGTAATCAGTGCACTAAAACATCGCGAGATCCGCCCCTAACCGAAGATGCAAAATACATGCAATCACAACATTCCGATAACGTTAGGTATTATACGAAATGGGTTAACAAATATGAATTTGATGGTAAACTAGATAAAACTTCACTAGTTAAACTCCTTAAACAGCTTAAATCTGATGCGGGAGGTCAGGCAAAAAAGCAACGCCAATTAGGCATTCCTCAGGCACACAGGTGGATTGAGGAAGCAAATTGTAGAGAAAAGAAGCTGAAAAATTCAAAAACATTGTTTTTAGACAAAGAAGATAATAACTTGGTAATATCGACAGCTCCTCCTCCTCCTCCCTTGCCCCCTCCCTTACCCTTTTCAGGATATGAAGCAAGTGGACAGGCTGGTCTGCCTCTGCGTTATCCTGAAGTTTCAGCAAGACCACAACCATTTGTTAGAGATCCTATTGAGACTAGATCCAGAACACGTAAAACACATAGGGACACTGAATCATATCAAATAGAGAGAAACCTACAGGATGAGAGTGAGGAAGAAATATGCCCACTTATAGAAGTTCCAAATCCTCAGGCAGGACAGGAAGGGCAAAACCCTACACTCTTAGTATATAGACCATGGACACCGGAAGATATCCGGAAGGCTACTGAGGGAATCCCCCATCCGAAAGTTAATTTTACAAAATTTTAGAAGATTTACAAGGCATGAGGTTGAGTTACCACTTGAATGGGGAAGAAGTAGAAAAAGTAGTAAGACAAATTATAGGTCCAGATTGGCACATGATTTGTGGCACCTGGAATCCTCGTAATGCAGAGCTTAGACCACTCCCACATAGTGACGCAGAGTTAGACAACAGAGTGAAAGGTCTAACAGACCGAATCTCTGAGAAATGGAAACCTAGAGCAGAGTGGACTTGCATTAATCAATGCATACAACAGGAAAATGAGACAATAGATGGGTACTATGCTAGATTATTAGAATGTTTTAATAATCATAGTGGTATGTCGGTTCCTGAGAACCAAACGAATGATTCCCCGTATGAACAACAATTGAAAAATGCATTTTTGAAAGGTTGCATTGCACCTATTAGTAGTTTCATTACGAAGCATATGATAGACCATCGAACAGGGAGGCTACAAGCCTTACTTGAATATGCTAGACACGCTGAAAGACATTTTAATAGTAAAAAGAAAAAGAAGGCGCAAGTCTTCACTGCTGAAGACAGAGCTGAAGTGTTCGTGTTACAGTCAGGTAAAAAGGGCAAGAAGAATGCCCAGGGGAACAAACAGTCTGACAAACGATCAGAAGATTTTGAAGAGAGAAAAAAGAGAGGTGAATGCTTCAAGTGCGGGAAAAAGGGACATCTAGCAAGGGATTGTAAGCAAAACAAAAAGGTAATTACAGAAGATAAGGGAGATGAGGACTGACTATATGATAGCGAAGATACATCATGTGAAAGTCAGAAATCATCAGGAAAAGTTAATAAACAGAAAACAAATGTAAATGTGATAGAAGGAGTAGAGGAAGTGCAAGTAGATATGGAGGATGAAGAAAGCGAAATTTTGGACTTAGCATTATTGAGTTTAGAGCTCTACTTAGCAGATACGAAACCGGAAGTTACACTTCTGGTGGAGGGAAGGGAAGTCAAACTCCTGTGTGACTCAGGAGCATCACGGACTTTGATACACCCCTCCAAGTTACCAGAACATTCCGAATCACCTGATTATATACTAGTAAAAGCAGCAAATGGACAGCTATACAGGGAACCACTTTCCCATGATATAGCAATAACTGACCCTGTTTCAGGTATGACCCAGAGAAGTAAAATTGTTGTTTCTGCAAAGTGTCCAGTAAACCTATTGGGCAGGGACCTTATGCAGATATTTGGCATAGCAGTAGTTCCGACTGTACAAGGTATGGAGGCACAAAGACAAATGGATACCTTTGTAGTGCGATCGGAGGGTGAAACTTTTTACTGGTACAGCCAGGACCTAGTCACGACTGGTCCAGGGGCAGTAACCGAGGAACTGATGAACGTAGCCATCAGTAAAGCCCCCTCCCTTGACACTGATCGACAGCATTTGTTACACTGTACTCTATACTACTGTACTACACCAGGACCTGATAGAGAGTATGAGCAAGAACTGTTCAGAAATTGTGCAACTAGATTAGTATTGCGTTCTTTGTACTGGGATACTGAGGGGAACAGTGTAGTTAGCTGTTCATTACCTCAAGAATTCCTTCCATTATATAGATCAAATCGATTACCACATGTCAGCTTGACAAAGAACAAAAGTGTAGAATGGGCAGACTTAGGAGAAAAAGTAACAAGATGGGAGAAACAGACTGATTTAGAACTATCAGAACAAGGGATACAAAAACAAAAACTGAATTGGTTGACACAGACACATCCAGCTGTACACTTGCAATCTAGTGAGGACAGCTGATTAGCGTTCTTATTAGAAGAAGACAAAAAGGCCTTATGTGAAATTCCAACAACTCTTTGGTCAACAAGCAAGTCAGATGTATGACTTATTCGAACAGCAGGACCAGTTACAATAACCCCAAAGTCAGCTTTTAGACCACAGAAAAGACAATACCCTTTGAGAAAGGATGCAGAAATAGAAATTAAGCCTATAATAGCACCATTACTCAAAGAAGGAGTACTGGTAGAATCTCCTGATTCACCATGTAATACACCCCTATTTCCTGTTAAAAAAGCAAACGGGGAATGGCGGATGGTACAAGATTTACAAGCTGTGAATAATGCAGTAATACCTAGAGCACCTACGGTGCCAGACCCACATACTTTGTTAAATGATTTAAAACCGCAACAGAAGTATTTCTCTGTGGTAGATATCAGCAATGCTTTCTTTTCAATACCTATACATCCTGATAGTCAATATTGGTTTGCATTTACATTTCAGGGTAAAAGGTATACATATACTCGACTATCACAGGGATATTGTGAGAGCCCAACAATATTTGCACAAGAAATGGCTAGCAACCTGGCAGGGTTTACCCCACCGGGAGGTAGTCAAATTCTACTTTATGTAGATGACATCTTGATAGCCACCCCCACCCAGCAACAATGAAGGGAGGATACTGTAGCGTTATTGAAATTTTTAGCAACACAAGGACACAAAGTGAACAAAAGTAAGTTACAACTTTGGAGAAAACAAGTTAGATACCTAGGATATGTAATATCCAATGAAGGTAGAATATTAGACGAGGAAAAAAAAACAGCGATTTTGCAAGCACCCAAACCAACAACCAAGAAGGAAATGATGTCTTTCTTGGGTACAACTAATTTTTGTCGGAGCTGGATACCAAATTATGCTTTGGAATCTGCTCCACTGACTGACTTGATATATAAGACACCAATGGCAGCACAAGATATCTTACAATGGACACCCGAAGCAGAAATGGCTTTCTGCAGGTTGAAGCAGTTGATAGCTTCTTCATTAGTTTTAGGACTTCTGAATTATCACAAACGGTTCTTTCAGACTGTAGATTGTAAACAAGGATATATGACATCAGTGTTGACACAACAACATGGGGATAAGCAATGCCCCATAGCCTATTATTCATCACAGTTAGATCCAGTGGCGCAATCTTTGCCTCACTGTGTACAAGCAGAAGTTGCAGCTGCAATGGCAGTACAGGCTTCGGCCTCAGTGGTGTTATTCCACCCTCTCACATTGAGAGTGCCTCATGCAGTTGCAATAATTTTACTGCAAGAAAAAGTGGCATACCTTTCTCCTGCTAGACACCCTTCATGTATGACTATACTGCTGAGCCAACCTCACATGACAATTGAACGATGTACGACATTAAATCCATCAACATTACTTCCAACTCCTGTGGATGGCACATCACACAGCTGCCTGCAGGAAATTGAACAGTTAGCTTTACTTAGACAAGATCTCACAGATATGCCCTTGGATAATGCCGAGGTGACATATTACGTGGACGGCTCATGCAGAAGGGGTCCTACAGGGAAGAATCTGGTAGGATATGCAGTAGTTACAGACACTGAAATTTTAGAAGCTCAATCCTTACCACACAACTTATCTGCACAAGCAGCAGAATTGATAGCTTTAACGAGGGCATGTACTTTAGCAAAAAACAAGTGTGTAAACATATATACTGATAGTCAGTATGCTTTCTCTACAGTACATGTATTTGCACAACAATGGAAAAATAGAGGAATGATAACATCTAGTGGAAAACCTATTAATCATGCACAATTTATTTTGGAGTTATTAGAATTTATTCAATTACCTACCAAAGTAGCTATTTGTAAATGTGTAGCTCATAGGAAACAGCAGGATAAGATTTCAAAAGGCAATGCATGAGCTGATGCAGCTGCAAAGCAAGCAGCCTCAGACTCAGAAACTTTACTTTTGAATGAGGAATTACAACCCTCTGAGATTTTAGATTTAGACATGTTAAAAACAATGCAGACACTTACTACAAAAGCAGAAAAACAAAAATGGGTAAAACGAGGTGCAATTCTTGAGAATGGACTGTACATTTCCAAAGAGAAAAAAAATGATATTGCCGTCTATTTTATTTAGATATGCAGCTCTGTTGAGCCATGGGCAGTGCTATGTCTCAAAAGGGGGGTGGTACAGTTAGTAAACCGAATATTCCAAACATATGGATTCACAAATTATACACAAAAATTTTGTGCAGCTTGTCATACTTGTAAGAAGCACCATGCACAAGGGGCATTTAAAACCAAGCAAGGAAGTTTTCCTGTACCACCATACCCGTTCCATACTATTTGTATGGATTTCATAGAATTGAATAAGTGTGAAGTCAAAAAGTTTTGTTTAGTTAGTGTAGACATGTTTTCTAAATGGGTAGAAGCTTTTCCAACCAAAAACCCGGATGCAGCAACAGTGGCGAAAGCCCTAATAAAAGAGATAATCCCTAGATTTGGCATTCCGGAAAGGATCTATAGTGACAACGGCACTCATTTCGTGAATCAGACAATCCAGCAACTTGGGAGATTTTTTGGTATCTCCTTAAAGAACCATTGTGCCTACCACCCACAGTCAGCAGGACTGGTGGAAAGGTACAATGGTACCCTCAAAAATAAGCTTAGGAAGCTAGTAGAGGAAACCCAAAAGAAGTGGATATACTGTCTGCCTTTGGCATTGCTGAGTATGAGAACGGTTCCAAATGTGAAGGGTTTGACTCCCTTTGAAATGGTTTTTGGGAGAGCATATTATGTGCCTCAGTGGAAAGCTCTCATGCCTGCAGAACAAGAGGCTGATAGTTCATTAGCTAGTTATATGAGGAAACTGTTAACAAATAAATCTGTTTTGCAGTTTAACTCTTTTTCAGATAAGGAACAGACCAGACCGGTGCAAGCAGTCTTGGCCCCTGGGACATTCGTGTGGCTGAAAGTGACGAAAAGGAAGAATTGGGTGAGTCCAAAGTGGGAGGGACCGTACCAGGTTCTGTTGGCAATGCCTACTGCAGTTAGAGTGGCTGAGAGGACGTCCTGGGTTCATTTGACACATTGTAAACTGGTAAAGAACTTTCAACTTGATAAAAACTTTGTGACTGATACACAACCAGACCGAGATGGCCAAAAACAAAGCGAATAGAAATTTAGATCAACCCCAGAGATGTTGCATAATCATTTTGTTGAGTGTACATTTATTGACTGTAATTGTGACAATTTTCCTCTTGTTGTGGTTTATCCTACACACAACCACACAAGTAAAAGTGGGAAGGTGTGACGAAACATCTATAGACTGGCATCCAAATTTTAACACATACCTAGCCATGAAACGTGTATATGCAGAGGCTATGAACATTTCAAATTGCTGGGTTTGTACAGCTATACCAACAGCATATGGAGGACTGATAATGTCCGCTGTCCCTTTGGGGATAAATGAGACTTGGGAGAATTTACTCTTCGATACAGGAACTGTGAGATCACAGGACAAAATAGCTTTATTTTTACCTGTCACACATAAAGGAGTTGTATGTTTTTATAAAAATGATACCCTCCAGGTGGGCTGGAGCAATTGTAATATAACCATATCTTACCGATGTTATATTAAGAATAGTAATGGCAATACTTTTTGCAATACTAATTATGACTCATATTTGAACTCATTGAAAACAACTATGAATGACATTCGCAAAAATCCAGTTTTGTTTAAACAATTGTCAGTTATAGATCAGAAAATGTTTCATGCAGGGCTGATGCGAATTAGTACTAAAGTAGAAAACTGTTATTTTATTTGTGGGAAAAAGGCATATAAATGGTTACCTGAGAATTGGTCCGGCAGTTGTTTTTTGGGTTATTTGGTTCCGGCAATAAGACATACTGCAGAATTACCTTTGGGCAAGATACAAAACGTGAGAGAAGCAGCTCGAAAACCTGAAGGTCCAGTTGAAAAACCTGTAAATCCAGTCAGAAAGATCGAAGCTGGCTGGAAAGATCATAATGCCATGAAAGACAAAAGCAAATTGACTCATATGGACTTGTGTGACAGTGTTATATCCTGGGCAGGAATATTCCCAGCCTATGGAGCAGTCAAATCGATCTGGGAGCTGAGGAAGTTGTCGAAACTTCTCGAAGTAATGAGTAATGCAACTTTTTCTGCCCTAGAACTGGTAACTGATAACTGATGAACTGAATGCAATGAGAACTGTTGTGCTACAAAATCGAATGGCTCTTGACTTCACCCTAGCGGCGAGAGGTGGTACGTGCACGCTTATCAAAGAAGAATGCTGTGCATACATACCAGATAACAGGCATGAAATTAATAACCACCTAGAGGTAATTCAGCAAGTATCAGCCATGACTGAACCAGGCCCAAACCCACTGACGGACTTTTTCCAGAATCTATTTGGGGGTGGGGTTCCATCCTAATGAATATTCTGATTGCCATTTGTTTGGGTATACTCCTAATAGGAGCATGTGTTTGCTGTGGAATTCCCTGCATGAAAAGATTAATCAAAGATTTTATTGATGTATCTGTTACTGAAACTTTGTACCAAGATATTGAGATTGAAAGATTGATCTCAGATGACATTTTTTCTGAAGTATAGATTGAATGACTCACCTAGCTGAAAATCCCAAGTGGAAGAAGTTGGGAGATGAAATGACACTATGCATACTTCAAAATAAAATAAAAAGTATTAATGGGGGGGAAATGTTAGAAAAATGTGTATTTGAATATATGAGAAATGCTAGTTTAAAAGCAAAGTAGTATATAATGCATTTTATTCTATTAATCATATAGTAGAGAGGATTAATTCATGTTTAAATGTAAAGTAGTTTTGAAACTGCAGTGTGGCTTGAAGCAAAGCTGACCTTTGATTCTGGCAGATGCTAGCTTAGCAAGTTTTAATGTTTATGCTTTTCACAAGTGATTATCCGCTGGGTCAGGAAATTAAATGTGTGAAATAATGAAATCTTCTGCTCTTTCCTGCTGGGATGATTTGGCCTTGTATATGTATTACTGAGATAGCACGCAGCTGTGTGAGAAAGTGTAACAGAGAACAAAGGTGTGTATTAAAAGACTGGATCTGCTATTGTATTCGAACTGATATAAAACCTTGAAGAAGTAACTTTACAGAGAGACATTATGTCTGACCAGGTGGATAGCAAGGCCGTATTGTAACAAGAGGAAAACGTTTTTAAAATATACAGCATCAGCAGATTTAATGAATAGAGGACTGTAAGCTAAAATGATGTAGATGCCCTGTGACATACCATGTCAGTAAGGTGGGCACAGCTTGAATGTTAAACCTATATAAAATTGTGTGCTTCCTGTTTCATGTCAGACAAAATTTCTGTACGTGTACGTTTTTTGCATCCTGGTGTACACTAGTAAACTTTTGAATCTGAACCTCCTGTGTATTGAATTCTTGATTTTATTTAACAAGTATCTTCCTTAAATAAAGGTTAAAGAAATGTCTATTTCAGACTGCATGCACCCTTTTTTCTTTGACCAAGTAACTGGTTTATGTTAACAGAAGGTAAGCTATAAATCTGCAAGCAGCTTTCAAAAATTCCAGGAGTAAATTATCAATACTGATTGATCTATGTTTCATTTTCCAAAGAATTTTATGATTTATGGATTGTGTAGATGATAAAAGTTTAAAATTTAAGATGAGACCACTGGTACTGATACTGTGAAATAGTGATGTGTTGGCAATGAATGGGTTTAACCTGCTGGTCTTTGTCAATAAAGGTGGTAATATTAACATGATTAAGTTCAATTTCAAATGTATTTAAATTATTTTTCCAAAAAGACTATTTAAAATTGAACAGGACATAAATGAAAACCCAAAATAATTAACTCTGATAATGGACAGCTATTGAAATGATCAGTCCACTATTGTAATCATAAATAATTATACAATTAAACTGCTAGAAGACTATAAAATTGAATTGTTTGAAGAGTCCAGAAATATAATAAATAAAACAAAATAGAGAGTGCAAGGGACAGACTCAGGCAAATATGTTCAGATAAACACATACTCATGTAGTATCGTAAAATGAAGTGCCTGCACCAAAATAAACAAACAAAAAAACAGATCAACATAGTATAATATAAGCAACAGGAATGAGACAAAATACAGTCATTTATGTAAATTCAGGACAGAAAAAAAGAAACTCGTCTAGACCAGCTGTTAATAAACAGCAATCAAATTATACCATAAAGCGTGGTCAGTCAGATGACAAATGAGCTAAACAACAGGCAAATAATAGATAGATAGAATGATAGTTCACTGATCTGCCAGAATATTTCTTGGCAGTCCAAGTCAAATCCAGTATGTCTACGTATATGAAGTTCCATTCCAAAAGACAAAACCCACTGATATCAAATTCACAAACTTGCTTCTTTAAAATCTTACATCAGCAGATAGCAGGCTACCCAGAAACAAGAGCAAATTCAAAAACAAAACCTTTCTCAAACAGGCAAATGCTCACAGAATGTCAAGGCAATCATACTTTTCAACTTCTTTGTTCAGGAAATCTGGATAAAGCCTAAAATAATGGGGGGACAAAGGCCCAAAAACAGGGACATATTTTTAAATATTACCCTTACAAAACTTAGAAAGTTCCTAAAATTACACGATTTGTGTTAGCATGTATTTTCTGAAAGATATGAAGTTTGAAATTCAAATGCATTCCCTTATTTAGTGGTTTCAACCATCAGTAATTTGCCAGAAAACCACAAATTTTCTTAAGAGCAGACCAAAAATATGCGGCAAATTAATGGACATTCTATGAAAATCTGGACAGTTGAGAGGTATGAAGGCAACATAGCACTTAGTGGAGAATAGGGTACTGCAGCTTGAAAATCAGACAGATGTTCAGCACAGTAAATGTACTACCTTTTTGTTCTGGAAAGCAAAGATACTGGACAATAATCATTAAAATAAAAAAATAAATTAATTAAAATTAATCAGTGACCAAACATATTAAAAAACTTATACATGTAGTGAGCTGATAATAAATGGGTCTATATCATATTATTGAAAGGAACAAATCTCGAACAGCTTAAATATCAAAATTGCCATTCATCGATTTGTTTTTTGTGAGATTGTGGTACAGTGAAGATTGGGAATTTTGCCCTTTCCTCACTGTAGTGTGATCTCGGAGTTGGTATATATAATTAGTGGAGGGTGTGGGGGCTCAGCCCCCCACAAAAGTGATTTTGATGAACAGCAATTTCGATATTTGAGCTGTCCGAGATTCCTTCTTTTCGATGTTATGATACAGACCCTAATAAACATATAACAATAGGATATAAATGAATCCAGCATTTAAGCTGCAAAGATGCAATTTGACTCCATCTTTGGATGTGTACTACTAAAACTGGTGAAATGAGGTGTTGAGCATGTGCAAATGTTCAACAACACATCAGTAGTACTCTTGATCTTTTTTAAGGGTTTGTGAGAATTATTTCTATTGATCTATAAATTACTTTTTTGCCTAAAGAGAAAAGATGATTCAAATTGGCTTTCATTTTTAGAATGATCCAGAGTAGGCCAAAAGCTTAAATTGTATGCTTCCAAAGTGAAGGCATGCAGTAGAAGGTATTCAGAAAAGTAATGAAATACTGTCCTACCTAATCAAGAGGCACTGGAGTCAGTGGACCCTAGTTTTTCAGAGTCCATGACATAACATAAAACTCCAATTCCAAGACACATGTAGCAAGGTCTTGCTAGCATGAATAGTAGTCTGGTATGCAGCTCATGGAAATGACTGCATACGGACATGTGAATGAGTGTTAACATGCTAATGATAGCTACTACATATATTCATATTCATATATATATATATATATATATATATATATATATATATATATATATATATATATATATATATATATATATATATATATATTATATATATATATATATATGTGTGTGTGTGTGTGTGTGTATGTATATATATATATATATATATATATATATATATATATATATATATAAATGATAATCATACATGGTTCAGAAATGTATAAAATGTATACAATGAGCTATGGTGATAAACATTTCTGTATACCAGAGCATCAACTTTAGCCAATCAGCATATGTCACTGACCACTATGGAAGCCAGTTTCCAAGATGCTGTATGTTGCCACCCTCTGAATCAAAGTAAGGTTCATTAGGATCTGACATACCATCACTTCTGTGAACAGGATATAGCTGACCTCTAATATGTGGACAAAAATATCAAACAGAAGTTGGTTGACTGGTGCCATTCTTGCATGGGATCAGTGCTGATGGGTGGAATGACTCTCACATTGGATGTAAAGGTTTATATAGAATTACCCATTCTCACTATGGAGGACATTTCAGTATTTAACTATGAATACAATAGTAGGTTAACAGGCTTCAGCCTTAGAAATTCCACACCAGTTCCTACATGTGATTCTGATGTATGAAATAGCATATGTGGTTCCCATAGACAGCAGAGGAGAAAACCACAACTATATGAGCATTCTATGGCATAGCCCATTTTTCTGAAGTTTTGGGGGCCTTTGACTGCATCTACATTTGCATCAAAGCCCCATCAACTGCACTTGGCATCCAGTATATCAATCAAAAGGTTTTTCCTTCCATCATCTGCCACATAGTATAAAATGTACAAGTCAGTCTAGAAGCATGATTACTCTTGTCAAGACCCCCTACTGTGTAAGCATATAATTAATGACATCTACAAATTGAAGGTAATATTCAGTTATGGTGACAGAAAAGACTATCCCCTTACACATAAAACTGTTTTCTTCAACTGTCTGAATTTTTATATTCTGTGACTATAAACACTGACTTGTCTCATGATATACTAGGAAAAGATTTTCCCATTTTTAAAGCACTATGGAAAATGAAGGTGGAAGAATCCACAGGCACATTGAGGCAGTTTGGATACAATTGACAAAAAGATGTAGTGTAGCACATTAATATACTCAATCAGTTTATGAACTGGGGGGAGGAGAGGCAAAGTAGAAGAACTCATACAGAGATCCAGACTCAAAAGCAAGGAGAAAGGAGTTTACATGGGTGCTATGGAGGAGATAGAATTTATTTCTGATTAGATGTTCCCTTTTTTTAAAGACATGGCAAATGACAAAGCTACAGAAATGCAAAACTGTAAAATATGCCAGTATAGGAATTTAAGGTGAACTACTGGAGTAACCTGAAGTAATAATCAGTACAAGACAGATGCATACACTGAGACTAACAAGGAGCATTATCACAGAATCTGAGGCAAAACTAGAAGAGCTGGGACACTCCCATAGGGACCCTCAGAGCAAACTGTATACCAAAAGTGAACTAAGCTGGAGATTGAAGAGTTATTAGCCTATTTCTGCTAGCATCGAGCAGAAGATTCAAATAAAGGCAGACTCTGAGCAATAGATAACTGTAAGCCATAAAAGAAAAAAAAATGTAAATGTTGTTCTAGATACCGTTTGCAGTAGGAGAACAACATATAGAAGGGAAAAAGTGCTAGAGCTGTATATATTAATGCGAAAGTAAAGAGAAAGCAAGCCAAAGGAAATGAGAACACTCAAGAGGTCTGTAGTGATAAGAAATATAGTAAAGCAGAAGGCAATTTTTGTTGAGAATTGCCATCCATGGGGAATGATGTAGAATAAACTGCAGCTAATGTTATTGGGAAGGAAGTACATCTTCCACTTCAAGCCATGTGATGGAAGAAAGTAACCCTGAGTTTGTAGACTTACAGGTTAGCCACATCAGTTCTGAAAGAGCACAATGGCAAGATGATACTTTAACTACAGTAAGAGAGAATATAACCAACGTTATAGGGGGAATAGTGGATAAGTTCCCATTATTTCTTACACTTATTTTGAGTTAATACATGAACTCTTGAATACAGTAAACAAAAAAGAAAAGAAATTATACAATGACTGCTAGTGCCAAAACCTTATAGGATGCTAATAATAAAGATAGCCCATAGTCGTCCATTAGAAGGTCACCTAGAAGCAGACAAAACGAACACAAGAGAAGTAGTCATGTTTTACTGGTAAAATTAAATGAATGAAACAGAAAATGTGTGCTTCTTGCCAGAGCACCAGAAAACTGCACAACAGACTTAATTTAAAAGTCCATTGATCCCAATACCTAATGCAGAGGTGCCATTTGAATACATTACTATGGACATTGTAAGGCCACTACTAAAACCTTGCACTGGCTGTCAGTCTGTATTAGTAATACTATACTATGCAACAAAGTTTCCAGAAACAATGCCACTATACAAATATTATGCCAAGGCTAATGCTAAAGGAGTGATGTTATTTTCCAGATCAGGCAAGACTAAAGATGTACTTAATGAGCAAGGCACTTCTTTGATTTCAAGGAAACTACAACAGTTGTGGCAGTGGTTTTATTTCACCAGTCTACCATCTCCAGATTGATGGGTTAGTGGAAAGGTTCCATAAAACACTGAAATCACTTCAAGGAACATTACTAATATAGATAGTAAAACCTGCTGTAAAACAGGTGCTACAAGCTTCAAAAGAAAATGTAACTGAGGAGATCAGGTACTAGTGTTGGTGCCCTAAACAGACGACAAAAATTCTGGCCAAATGTCAGGGTTATTTGTGGAGATGGAAATAATAAATGCCATGAACTAGAACATTAAACACCCAAGAAGGAGAAACAGAGAAAGCAAATCCATCACACTAATGTATTTAGGTCATGGGTTTACTCTTCTGAACATCTGTGCAGCAAGCATCCCAACTGCTTAATATTGCCAAGGAAACTTTTGGAGTACAGAGGACGATGTTTAAAAGTGATTGAATACTGTTAGTTTGCAGAACAGAGTAAAGCTGGTGAACCCTATAGTAAAAGAGCACATGCCGAAAGCCCAGGAAATGCAACAGTGAGTTTGTAACAAAAATGCCTAATTTAGAAAATTTAACATAGGAGATCAGGTACTAGTGTTGGTGTCCTAAGCAGACAAGAAAAATTCTGGCCAAATGGCAGGGTTATTTGTGGAGATGGAAATAATACATGCCATGAATTAGAACATTAAACAACCAAGAAGGAAAAAGAGAGAAAGCAAATCCATTGCATTAATGTATTTAAGTCATGGAAAAAGGTACAGAACTCTGCAGAGAACTTTCAAATTGAAATTAATACAGGAGAGATCAGGGAATCTCTACATGAAGTGCCGTTAGAGGAATGTTTTAACAAAAGTTTAAAAGCAGGAAGTTAAGACAATTTCTTATAAGAAATAAAGGTGCATTCTAAGGCATAGCTGAAAAAACTAAACTGACAGAACATGATGTAGACACAGCACCTGGAATGAAGGTTAGGCTAAGACTTTACACTATATTAGACTCACAAAAACAGCTAGTATGAGAAGTTTGAAGGATGCTCCAGCTAGGACTGCTAGAGGAGTCACAAAGTAAATGTAGTAGTCCAGTAGTGTTAGTTCATAAACCTTGAGCAATGATGTTCAGATTAGTTGCCAGAACTGATAAATAAATATAAAACCTAGTGAAGTCTGGATATCTGACACCACCAGAACTGATGATGGGATATTGACAGCTACCACTTACCTACTCTGTCAAAAAATACAAACTTTGTAACATCCTTTGATATATTGCAGTACACACTGTTACTGTTTAGCCTATGTGGGGTTCCAGCCACCTTTCACAGGCAGATAAATAAAATACATAAACCTTATTCCTGATATGCTGCAGTGTACCTGGGTGATGTGGTCAATCATTCAGAAGACTTGGGGTCTCACTTACCAAACGTGCAGGCTGAGGTGAAATACATAAGAAAGACAGACATGAGAATAAACTGGTTGTGGTAGAAGCCAAATATTTAGGGTACCTTAGAGGGAGAGATGATATAAGACCATAGTTACAAAAATAGAGCCCATAAAAATTTGCATATACATTCCATTGAAAGAGAGGTGAAGGCTTTACTTAGAGCATATACCTAATTTTGTGACCATTGCATGTCCTTTGACAGATCTCACAGGGTGAAGCTCCTGTCAAGGTGCCATGGACTCTTGAGGTAGGTATGGTCTTTAACATACTAAAACAGATCTTCAGTTAGAAGCTGTATTAGTGAATCATGATTGTATTAAAGAATGTACCTTATATAATCACTCATCAGTGATAGGTTCTGGTACAGTAGTATCCCAGCACTTGCACATGGAAGAAAATGGCAGCCATTCGAAGTGTCAGTACCTGCTTTAGCAGGTTTCATAATACAGAAACTCACTGGCTGAAAAAATATTAAGTCCATGGCAGCTATTTTGTGGAATATTCCCTTTTCTCCTAGGTAAGATGATCTTGGAGTTGATGTATATAATTTCAGAGATGAGGGGGGTGCTTGCCCCCTGCTAAAAAACAAGTTTAATGGAGAAGAGAAATGTTCAATATGCACTCTTCTGCATTTTCAGTCTTTTTTTTTTTTAGTGTGTCACCACTTGGCATTACCAGTGGCAACATTTTAATAGAGAGCTAAAGAAAATCCTTTGTTCTTTATATGCCACAAGTTAACCACTGCTGAAGGAGATACCCAGCCATTAAGAGTGACTGCCTAACTATAAAGTGTTTTTTCTATTCCTTGAGATATAATTTGTTAGCTAGGTACTTCAGTTTGGTCACATGTCATGTCCCATTGCAATACCTGAATAGGCAGTCTGATGATAATACAAAGTTGATGCAATGGCCATTGTCAATACAACTCCTACAGTATTCAGTGAAACACACAGGGTCTATATTATATGAATGAAAGTTCATATAATCGATTGCTCTAATGAGCAAAAAATCCCAGACATCGAGATGCGTGCAGTGGGATTGCAGTGCAGTGAAGACTGGAGTATTTGCCCTTTCCTCACTGTAGTGTGATCTCGAAGATGGACTATATATTTAATGTGGGGTGTGGGGGGCACAGCCCCCCACAATATCATTTTCAATTTCTGGGATTTTCGCTCATTAGAGTGATCAATTATATGAACTTTCATTCATATAATATAGACCCAAACACACACACTGGCCGAGGACAACTAACAGAAATTTTGATGAGTTGTCAAGGGCCTACAACCCATCATTATGAGTCCAATACTCTTGGTTTTCTGCTAGGTGGTGATGGTTCTAGTACTGTGGTAATGTGCCTTCATGTGTTGCAAAATGGAGTGTGAGAATATTTTCACAACAGGTAGTCAGGCAAGAGATACTTACTAGTCAGCATAGGTGGGCACCGATTGTCAGTTATGCTGCTTGAAAAGAAAGCGGTCTGGAGTGTTAAAATCAGTAAGTTAATTCCTCAACTGAAGGTATAGAATGGCTGAACTGGAGCTTGCCTGGAAGATCCCAGAAGCTTGGAGTAGAAAAGCCCATTTGAGGCTTACTTGTGAAATTGTACTTGAAAAAATAAAACATCTGGAGTTCAGAGCTGTCATTGGGTACCATTAAAGACCTACAGTAGTATGTTCCTCTACTGTGGGAATGTTTTATCCTCTGCATACTTTACTTAATGTTAGTAGTAGTTGTGTAAGCAATGTTCCCCTTGTCTACAAACTGATGGCAAACAAAGGAGAAGGAGCATAGGAACATTATTTCCTGGAGACTGCTGATCACCAGAAAAAGTAATAACTACTTCACAGGTTCCAACTTGGAATTTGTGTTTATGTTTTACTCCTGGAGAGAGAAGGAGCAGATTGCATTGATTCCTGACTGTTTCTGGTTGGGCAATGAGTGTCTGTGTTTGACTTTTCTGATTGGTCTTGTTGCTATTAAGGCATCTACCAGAAAAAGTTTGCAGCAAGCCTACAGACCCTTTCATCATCTGGGACAAGACTATGGATCACCAAGCAGGCTGTGGCCTGCTTCTCATCTTAGAATCGGTGCTAACATTTTGCTTCTGGTGAGAAAGGAATCAAAGGAGCCTTGTATCCCAACAGAGTGAAGCTGTGCTGAGACCGGCATTAGTTGTACCAGGCAGTATCCATTCATGTGACTCCCCTCTTTTCATCATTCCTGACAAGCTAATTCTTTCTTTTCAGTAAATATAGCTTGATTTGCTGCTGTCTAACCTAATGTCAAAAATATCTGCCTAAATACTTTATCTATAAATCATCAGGGTCAGCTTATTAGTTGCCTCTCCAGAGTTTGGCCATGCCTTGTGTAGAAGCAAATAAATTCATTTGACATTTTTCCTGTAAAAGCACTATTGAAATTTCACCAATACCTAGCTGCACACAACACAACTAGTTTGTAGTGACGAGCACTGCCCCAGAGCTGCAAATTGGTTACTCCTGACATTACATTATAGTTTCATTCCAACTGTCTAATCAATAAAAAACAACAGTCTGTTGCCATGAATATGAATTTTCTCACTATCTCCTTTACCAGCCTGATGAATTTGGGCAACTTGAGGCTATGTAGAAACTGCCTCATGTTTACTGACAACCGGCTAATTCTCAAGCAAACTAAGGTATGCGAGAGATGTATTTGCTCAATGTCATCGGAGGCAAAGCTCTCACATAAATGCACTCCTGATGTCAGTCAGATTGTCAATAGTACAGATGCTGCACCCATCACACACAGTTCAAAGCAGACACATAAACAGACATATGCTGAAGCACTTAAATATAACTTTCCTAAACCACAAAGACCTCCTAGATGAAGTACCCATAACAAATATCCACAGTAGCCCCAAATGCACTATTTCAAAACAACATCCACATCAACACATACAGGCATATCTCATGGAGCCTCTACTTCTAAGACCATAAGGTAAGCCACCACACAATCCAATATTCTCGTCATTGGAGACTCCATTGTGAGACGTACTGATCTCCCTCTCAACAGGTTGAGTAAGGAAAAAGGATCCACCATATTACACATGCACTCAGGTCATTGGACCATTGGACCAGAAATAATAGTATGGCACAGTCATAGTCCATGTCGGTCTAAATGACCTGAAACATACCTCCCTAAACTATATGAAGAGAGACATCATGGTGCTCTCGAAATATGTGTCCCAGACTGGTATGAACCGAGCATTAAGCAGCATTTATCTTCTCTGAAGGTGATGCCACAGTACGAACACATTCTAAGGGAGTGCAATATTTGTTAGCATGGATGGAGATGATCAACAAACCTAGCTGATTTGCTAGAGATGGTCTGCACGTCTCCCCTCTAGTCTTTCAAATATAGGCTAAAACAATGTTCTCCCCCATAGTATCTTTCTTTAGGCAATGCCAAACTGAAAGTACTTCTGACAAAGCAAATCAAAACCAAGAAAATCTAAAGGTGTTACTGCTCAATGCTAGGTGTTTAAACAAAAAACTTCACTCCATCTAAGATCTCTTCTCCTAGAGAGAGAGAGAGAGAGCACATCAGCAGTGCAAGGTTATAATGCCTTCTACACATTTAGACCAGCTACTACACAGACAGGGACTAAAGGTAGAGGTGTATCAATTTACATCAAAAAATGAATGTACCTCAAGGCTGATTAAACGGAACAATTTACTCAGGCTTCTTCACATTCAAATCACCATAGGTAAAATCCCATACCAGTTCAGTGCAAGCTATAGGTCTCCCTCTGTGATCCAGGAAACCCATACCATGTATTTAAACTTACTGGAAAGAATTACCATCCAATCCAATATCATATTCATGTACAACTTTAATTACCCCATTGTTAACTGGGAAGCATATAAAACACCAAAGATGCAAGCACAGAGATACCTGGATTTTGTAAACACAAACTCCTGGACCAGATTGTCAATACACCAACCAGGGATGCCGCCATACTGGTCCTCACTAATATGGGAGAGTGCTGCACACCCCTAGTGTAATGTCTTCTCTGGTAAAGTCAGACCACAAAATATTCTCCTTTGAAGTAAAAATAAAACTTGGTCCCCCAGCTAACCCTAGAATATTTAGGAACTACTCTAAGGCTAGTGTCCTGCTTTAAGTGATAACATGAAAAAAATTTCAAGCCACCATAAACCCTGAAAACACTGCTGCCTACTCTGAACTATTAACAGAAACCCTATATAGGCATGTTAATAGCTGCATAGAGGAAGCTGTACTCACCAGGAAGAAGTACAGAACTAACTCAAAAAAAAAGCCACACTGGTGAAATCACAAAAATCAATAGGCTGTATAACAGAATGAAGAAAAATATGGCAAAAACTAGGAGGTGCAATACCCAGCAGGATTAAAGTATTCTCATCAAACTAAACAAACAACTCAGAGGATAAATAAAGTCTACCAAAGCAAAATCTGAGGTAAATTTGGTCTCCCAGGCCAAGGACAGCCACAAGGCATTATTTGGCTGTGTCTGCAACCTCAAAGGCAATACACAATTGTGTGCAGGGCTCATTATTAATGGAGCCACCTATACTGAAGATATAGCAAACCTACTGGCCAACAAATTCAGCTCCAGCTTTACCCCTCTCTCCCCCTTAACCCTCCCTCAGGAAATACCATCAAATATAACTCCCACTGCCCCCTATAGGGAACAGATCTTTAATGCTCTCTGTATGGCCAAAAACACTGCATCAGTGGGCCCAGACAATAGTTTAGGATATATTCTAAATAATATGAAACATGACCTATCAGGCCCTTTGGAATTGGTATTTAAATGTAGCCTCCAAACAGGCTTTGTGCCTCGTGACTAAAGAACAGCAACAGTCATCCCTCTGCACAAAGGTGAGAAATCTACAGACCCTGGAAAATACTGACCCATAAGTCTTACTAGTCTCATATACAAAGACAAGGAAATAATTATTATGGGAATGATCAATAATGACATAGGCAACCTTCAGACATTAGATCTGACTGAATTTGTTTTGTCAAAGGCAGGTCATGCCTACTCAACCTGGAGGACTTCTTTGAGAAGGTCACCAAAGCAACGGATGAAGGCAAAATGGTTCACGCTGCCTACCTTGACCTGGCCAAGGCATTTGACAAAATGCACCACTCGGGCATTGTTGACAAACTCAAGAGGTTAGGTACAAACCCTTATGTCACCCAGTGCATAGCTAGCTGGCTCACAAGCAGGACACAGGGAGTTAGAATTGGGGAGTCTACCTCTACAAAGAAACCAGTCACAAGCAGAGTCCTTCAGGGATCTGTACTGGGACTGCTCCTTTTTAACATTTACTTCTGCAAACGTAAGGCCAATGTCAATGGCCTCTGACTGACTACATTTGCAGATTATTGCAAATTAGGAGCTGTCATTGAATCCATCACTAACAAAAATGTCCTCCTGGAGGAGCCTACACAGACAAATAACTGATGTCAGAGCCATGGAATAAATCTAAATGCCAAGAAATGCATAATAGTATCCTTTGGAAGTCATCCACCCCCAGTAACTATCACATTAACAAAACACCCCCAAGAATTGACCCAGTAGTCAGGGACCTGGGGTCACACATAGACAGTAATCTAACCTTTGACCATCATGTGCCTGCAGTAGTGAGGACATCTTTCTGTGTTGTGTAAAGAAATATATAAAGAAAGGCATAGCATCTAGGACCAAGGAAGCCATTGTTCCTCTGTATTTGGCATTCATCAGACCTATCATTGAGTATAATGTCCCATTTGATATGTACCTAACCAGGCACATCCAACAATTAGAATGTCCACAGTGTTTCCTCACTAAAAGAATACAGGACATAAGTAACATGTCCTATGCAGAATACCTCAAGCCCTATCTCTATATTTTATTGTTGAGAGGAGATCTATACTTGGCATACAAGGCATTATCAGATCCCACTTTGCTGGACTTCAGCACCATAATAATCTGTTCTAAAGACTTATACCTTGCCTGTGATATAAATAGGATCTACTGGAGAGACAGGTATGCATCCCAGGGCCCCCATCCATGCAAAGCATAGCCTGTCCCTAACCCAATTCAAGTGTAACTTGGAGACTTGGATGGGGAACAGGAAATTTATCCCTAGTTTGGTATCTATGTCTCTAACAGAACTGATCACCGGCAGCCTGTAAATGTTTCATCTCCCAACCCCCTACATACATTTATCAAAGGTACGAAGACTTGTCAGAGATTTGGAATGTATGGTTAGGCTTAAAAAGGCCCTTGTGGCTAGTAGTCTAGTAAACACCTAGAAACCTATTAAATAAATAAACAAACAATAACTGATGATGTTATGGTTGTGTATGTCTGCACAGATTGCACTAAGTATGGGGAGAAAGTGCTATTTGCAGAAAGAATAGTAAACATTTTCAATATTTCAGTGTTTCAATATGACTTTTGAATAAGGACCTTATAAGAAGTCATTACAAGTCATTTCCCAAGAGGACCAGGTTCAAAAGACCATTCCCACAAACTCATCATTCATGCATCTCGTAAATAGTTCCAAATTTTCTGCTTGTCAAACCTCAAAGGTGAGCTCATACCATCCAGATATAACTCCAAAAAGCTTATTTTCTTTATATTTTGTTGGGCACTACAGAACTGAGAATCATACATTCTTATTGATTTTCCAAAGTAACTTGCTTTGAATTCACACATTTTAATATTTAGGATAGGTTGCACTCTATTGTGTATGAACTTGATTATATCATATGGTATCTCATTTGTTGTCATAAAAAGTTGTTTGTTTCCAGGCCATTACAGTTGAAACTGTTTCCAGACCTGTAAAGTTTACAACAGTGCTGACAACAGCCTTAGCCACACCAGCCATAAAGTCATTAAGTTTTGTAAACAAAAACTACCTAGTCACAAGTGTCCACCTAACAGTACTCATTTCATTGATTTTTCGGTAGTGCGAAATTCACAACCTTTAAATTTCATATCTATTAACAATTTACATATTGTACCACTACTAGTTTATTAGGCAGTAAAATCACAGACCCTAGTGAGTTACACAAGACTACCTTCTCTATTATTATTTGAGTGGAGTATCATGGTTCAGTACAGCTTTTTTATTTAAACAGTTTATAGTTGCATACCTTTCTGCATTAGCTACATCAGGTACATTGAAACAGACAGTTAATTTCAGCAAATCAAGACCAACAACACAGAATGCTGATAGTGTCCTTCCTATACATTTATTCTGATGTTTTAGCTTGAAAGCCCAATAAAGACTGGAAGCCCAATAAAGACTGGCATTCATTTCCTTTTCTACATTGTACACGTGACCATCAAGGAAAGGCATTGTCTTTTTATACTGACTAGGAACATGACTGCAGAGATCATTAGCTATGCCAGGAGATGAAGTGAAATGTGTTACAGATGTAATAGCTTCCCAAGAAAAAATCCATAATGGCATGTAAACAAGGCATAATGCACTGTTTGTATACAGGAGCAATACAGGGTTAAATACTGGGCTTCACCTCCCCACACACCCTTACAAATAAGAAAGGTGTACCACATTTTCAGGAAAAAATAGTGTCACCTCTCAACGCCTCTTTATAAATAAAGCACTTTTAACAAATATACAGAAAAAACAGTACTAGATAGGGAGGCGTCATACCCCCAACATCTCCAATACAACAATCCTTTAAAAATCATTAGAAAACTGTACAATATATTTTTTGTATGTGACACTGTTGTATTGTCAGTTATTCAGTATTCATTTATTTAAGTAGCAAACAATCCCACTATATGAAAATCATATGCACAAGTTAGGTATTTCACAAACCATGAATTCAACTCAATATATAGATAAAGGTTGTGCCGAGAAACCACTAGAAATGCAGACAATGAGTGAACTTTCAAGTAATCAGCTTTAAGATTTTGCTGAGGATTGGATATGTGCAAAATAAAGGCTATGACTGAACATGAAGGTAAAATAAAGCTCAAAATCAATAAAAGAAATGTAGAAATAATATTAAGCACAAAAAGTATATCTTGATGCAGAGAAGAAACTTATAATGAAATCACCATAACAACTGAAAATTACTTTTAAAAATCATGAGTATACCTCCTGGATTTCATCTCATTAAAACAGAATTTCATTTTTTATGAAAACTAAAAATCAGTGTCCCTGCCTTTCAGAGACTACTTTTAAATTACTGAAGCTGCTTAATAATGCATACAAATCACTCTGTAGTCTTCTGACACACTTCTTCTTCTTTTTGGCTTTTCACAGTTAGGGGTCGCTACAGTGGAATGGCAGTAGGTTTTTACGGTGTCGAGCTGCCAGCCCAATGCCCAACCTTCAACGAAGGCACACCCATTCACGCATGTCTTTCGAACACCACTCAACTGCTCAAAGGACATGCAGACTCCACACAGAAGGCGCTCCAGCTGAGAATTGAACGGGAGAACCTCTTGCTGTGAGGCGACAATGCTACCGCTGCACCACCATGGTTCAGGGCACAAATTAAAGCCATTAGGTCAGGCATTGCTTGATTGTAAGTACACATGCAAAAATACAAGCCAATAATCCAGGTATTGTCCTTCAAGAATCAAATAAGGGCAACCATATATATTGGACCATGGTACTTAAGAGAAATTTGGTATGATTAAAATGCTTTATACTGTACGAATGCAGAATGATTTTCAGATTTGTGTGTGAAACACCGTGATTTTTTCTGGCTGAAAACTTAATGTTCCTAACATTGATTAAAATCAGAATTTGAGAAGCAGCTAGAAAGAAAATATGAATGTGTTTTTAGTCAGTGACAGCACCAGTGTTTTTGCTAAGAACCTTTCTACTGTTCTAAAATTGATAAAGATCCTGATACTGTTAGCTAGTATAATAGTGGGAATGAGTTCATGATCACTTCACAGAGTGTTACCATACTGCTTTCAAGATATTGGGCCCAATTCCAAAAGACTTGCTCTCAGTGGAAGTGACCATTTACACTGAGATCAGGCTGAGAGCAGGTATTTTAGAATCTGACCCTCATTGCAAGCCTATTTATACGTAGGTCTTACACCAGATTTAGTGACTTACACTAAGAGAAAGTCTTTCACAATCAGGGCAGACTTACACTGACAGCAACTCTTGGAATTTGGTCCATTGTTGAAATTAACTGAGCTATTCTGATTTCTTTGCTTGTTAAGTTATCTACTAGGAGAGTACCACATTCAGATTTCATCAGATGCAGTGCCAGTCATTCATGTATCAAAAAGAGTTCCAATAGCTCTTAGAAATAGAACTGAGCATGAACTATAGTGCATGGAGAGTAAGAGTGCAGCTTAAACTTAGAATGTGTATAGACTACCAAGACATAAATGCACTGAAAGTGTAAACTGCCCACTTTAACATAATTTGCTATTTGCTATGACTGTGTTTGATACTAGGTTTTTGTTTGTGCTAGATGCTAACCATTGGTTTTGATAATTAGACTAGATGAAGCTAGCACAATGCTTTGCAGAGTCACATTACCTCTTAGTATACACAGGTTTCAGTGACTGCCATTCAGAATATCAACAGCCCCAAAAGTATGTCAAAGAGCAGATTCTGAGATTACTGAAAGCTTGAAATGTGCAGTTAACATAACATTTGACTTCTCAAGTTGTTTGGCAATTTGAGGCAAAAAGGCTTGCAAGTAAATACAAACAAATATAAAATAAAAGTGACTACTCAAGTACAACGGCCATGTTTTAAATTCTAAAAGTCTTATACCACATGCTGATAAACTCAAAATCGTAATGAATATGCAAATAAAAATAAATAGTTTCCTGTTTGATTCTCTGCTATAGTGCAGTATCTTTCCAAGTTTGAACCAAACTTCTCAAATATAACAGAAGCATAATACTGCATGTCTCTCATTGCAGGAACAACCTAGAACATTTTGTTATATTAATAAAAAGCTGGTTACAAAGGCTCCTATTCTGAAGGTGTATTATGTTTTACAACTAATAACATTCAAAGTGGATGTTAGCCATCAAGGACTTAAAATATATTTCTGCACTGTAGTATATAGATAAAGGCACATATACAATAAGGTAGAGAAAGAAATGTTAAAAAAAGCTTTTGGCTGTCAAAACTTCTATGATTATATTAAAGGCAAATCCATTGCAGCAGAGACAGACAGAGTCATGTAATCAGCTAGTGCATTTTAAGAAGTCTCTTCACAAAAATGCCAGCAAAGCTATAGAAAATGTTATTGATTTTACAGAACTCACATTTGCAAGGGAAGTATAAACTGGGTAAACTGATGCATATAGCTGATACACTTAGCAGACCTCATTTGCAAGATTGTAAAAAGATTAGCTAGAGAAAGATTTTAAAGTTTTAACAGTTAATTCATAATTGCCTATATCAGCTGTGAAACTTGAGAAGCTTGGATTCTGGAAATGCAGTTTTATGAGACACAGGCATAAAAGGTTAAACAGGTAATTTGAGGTTGTGGTGATTAAATATTAGAGAGTATTTTCCATACACTGAGATGTTTCATGCAATGTTCAAAGGTGACAAGATTAGTTTTCTTATGCGTCTTTGCAGTCAAGTGATATATAAAATTCATGTGACATGCTTGTCAATTAAGAAGTGTAAGGAAAAGGTACATGATTGTATATATTGGCCTTGAATGTCTAAGTTGACTGTCTTGTCCAAAAATGCACAGCATTTACTATTTTTTGAAATCAAACCTCATACCGAAGAACTGCTACTACATTAAATACCAAATCTTCAGTGGATGACAGTTGAACTAGATTTATTCATATATGCAGATGTTCATGTTCATTATCTTCTCTGTGCTGACTGTTATTCAAAATATTTAGATGTTTTTTTACTTTACGACACTGCAATACTGAAATATATTCATTACAGTAATAAAATGTTCTTTTGCTAGAAATGATATTTCACACAAAATAATATATGATAATGGTTAGCAATCTGTGAGTTAGGAATTTTATAACTTTGTTGAAAAATGTGTTACTACCTGTAGTCCTAGATATTTGCAGAATAATATACAAGAGAAGCAAGTGGTCGAGACAGTTAAGTATTTCATGGGAAAACTTAAGGCATGGTCCAAACTCAAGAATCTGTTAAAGAAACAAATAACAGTCACTAAAGATCCATAAACTGAAATAATAATTTATAAGATGATTATAACTTCTATTTTTTCTTATGTATGTACACACCTTGTAAATAGTTATGTTACTGTTTTTTTATTATTTAATGAAATAATTATTCAATAATGTAAATTTTATGCTTATGGTTATTATTCCTTTGTTACTAACATATTCACTAATAAAACATTTTTGAGGGCAAAAAAAAAGAATTTCATGGGGAAGTATGGAAATTCTGATAAGTCATATGGTTATCTTTCTGTAGGAATATGGAAACCTGCCTATTTAGTCTGTGGAACTTTGTGCAACACAATTACTTAAAAGTAGATAAGTTAAAGCTAAACTGCTAATATTTTATTTTTTGTTTATTCTGAAAAGCCAAAGACATCTCATAGAATTTTAAAAGTGAGGTGTTGTGGGCAGTTTTCTTACAGAAGATTAGCAAAATATCTACTAAAAACCCATAAAGATGGAACAAAAAGGATATATATGAATTTTGGAATTAATACATAGAAAAGTCATCTATATGATAACGGTATTATGCAATGTAGAACAGTGAAGTTCATACTTCATACAGGGCTTGGGCATGCATATCTCTAGACAAAATAGGCAACATTTATTTACGCTACAGAATGGATCTGAGGAAGTTCCATTAACTGCACTCTGTACTTCTCAAGTGCTACTCCAGAGGTTACTGCTGCTCCCCATGCCAGTGCAACATGTCCACCAACTCAAAGAAAGAGTACATTTTCAACTGCTGTAGAGATTCAACATAAACACTCATTGAAATTATCATTATTGACAAAAATACTTACATTACTGACTCAAGGAGAACAAATAGCTCAATGTAACAAGATGCATTGGTAGTGTGCCCCAGTGGTCCCATAGAGTCTGTAAATTGATGTAGTAATACACACAATGGTCAACAATCAGAGACTATATCCAGCCCCTTCCCAAATACACTGACAGTAATCACACCCTGCTGTCCCTGTCACCTCACATAGTCTCAGTGAGAAATCCTGCCACCCCCACCCATACACATACACTGTTAGGAAATAGATACTCTGCTCCTCCTGCACACATGCTCGCCACACATGCACACACATGCGAGCGCGCGCACACACAAACACACACACACACACACACACACACACACACACACACATCCTCCCACACTCACAGTTTCAGAGATCATATCATCACCAAATCCTTACCACCAGCATCAAAGCAAATCCTAATCAGGAGATTTTTCCACTCCATGTCACTGACCATTCTAGTAATTAACCCACTCCTAACTCATAATTAACAATAAACACTAAGACTGGGCATGCAGTACCAGTCACCAAATATATCCACTAGTTCTATGCCAGTGAGGTGCATACTGCATATGTTTATGAGTCATATTTCACTGGCATGGTTGTGCTGGCTAGTTCACTGCACCATGGTAAGCATGGTGAACTATGGTACTGACCTGATGCCATTCTGACATTGTCTTAAAGCCTGACTCAGGACATGCCAATGAACTATCAGTACACTGGCACTGTCATCCACTATACCAATGGCCCCGCTTCATGATTCTGGACTTACATCTCTTACAGTCAAAACCAACTCAATTACCTTTTGAAAAAGTCCACTAGATTCAGTTGTTAATGATTACACCAACACTGTTCATCAGTCTTCACTTCTTGCAAAGTGGACATTTGGAACAATGTTCGTTTCTCAAGGTAAGCTGATCACATTAAATTCCAGTATTGTTTTGAACTGCTAAAAAGAAAATTTGATCCACATTCCTTTGGAACTGTAACTAGTTGTTTGGTTGAATGAAATCACCATACGGATGTATTAGCTTAGTATGCAATAGTGTTTGAATTCCACTCATAAGGGTACATTGATTATTTAAATCACTGTTGTTCTCAACAGTCACTGTGGTGACTGTATACTGAACTAAATTTCACAATGAATACAACCAGATTATTTAATGACATTGTCTATTGACTTCTGTTGAACAAATGCACCTTCATGGTTATCTTCTGCAAGACTATTACTAATCATTTTATATCTCTGCATTATCTACAGTGGGCCAAAACTACTGATCTTGGGTGCTTAGAAATGTTTTCTCTTTCCCAACTTACCTGAGAAATATGGATGACTTTGCATACTTAACTACTGAACTCTGTGCTTATAGCCAATAGGAGTTATGCCATAGGACTGGTCCAGTGATATAGAAGGATGAAGCCTGACTAAGGATGAGATGACCTGTGTTCACTTTGCAAGAAAGGCTTCTAAGGGATTGGGAGGGGGATTATGAGGTTGAGTGTCTCATTCATCGAGGGGGTGGGGGGGTGGGGAGTGGATGCTAGTACCAAAGCACTGGTGACATGAAGGAGTGGATAGGTGCATTGTCTGCTTTCAAAGACACTGTTGGCTTCCACCATATTGAGCAGAGGACTTCATGCTGTGGTAGGGAAATGAGTTATATTTGATGCAGCATGCATGCCACTAATCCATAACTAGGAAGCTACAATGAATCTATAAGCAACCTAGGGAAAGTAAGGGTTGACTGGTCTGCAGGAGGTGCAGCTGAGCCCCTCCCTAAAACCCAGTTATTGCCACTAGGGAGAATTGATCAACCGATAGGACTTCCTATGCAGGAGCAAATGAGCTGTAGGGCTCTTGGCTTTCAACATCCCTGTGCATGCAGTAATATATGTACCATGCACACCCCCTCATGCTTTATTGCTTACATATTAAGGCAGCTAAAATAACACAACCAGTTATTTTTGTATTTGAATATTATACCCTACTAAGCATATGTATACTTAACTTGCTTGTTTTTTTTTACCTTC